>NC_089205.1:3195000-3495000 GCF_963930695.1 Labrus bergylta
CTCGTTTTTTTCTGAGCGTCATCGCCTTTTTTCAATTGTTTCCAATGAGTAGAGCGTTCGCAGCAGCAGGCAGCCGCACTTTTTTGGGGGACTCTCTGAGCATGCTTTTGAAGAAAAAAATAATACTTAATTGAGATTTTCAGATGAAATTTAAATACACATTTAACCCTCGATAATAAATCACGGGCAACTTGTTCAGACTGTGGGAGAGTTCCACACTGTGGGTATAATACTGCAAAGATTCACTAATAGGCCACTTAGCTTTTCTAACCTTTTTGTGCCCCTTAATCAATCATGCAAGCTTTTTTTTTTTACTTAGAATTATAACAAACCAAAAATATTCAGTAGAACATTACTTATTTATAAATGTCACATTTTTGCTCCCATTAAACCAGAATGATAAACAATAACTCCACAAATTTAGATACACACACAAAAAATGGTGATAAGGTGAACAAAATGAAAGAATATATAGACATGACATAGACATGACAACTAAAGCGAGAACAAACAAACAAAGACAAAAAATAAAAATAGATACAAAATAGCAAATAAAAATAAATAAAAAGATATACACAAAAAATGTACATACCAGTAGTTGTTACATAATGTATTTATTTATTAAAAAGCAGATCGAACTTACAGGTTGGAAAGGAGCTCAACAGGGTGGAAACCAACAATGGCTCAATGTGTTTTGAAAATAATTTCAATAACTGAGAACATTAAAAGCATTTTTTGCACAAGATAAAAAGCATTAATTTCATTTAAAAATGTTTAACGTCAAAGAGGCCCAGGAGAGTGTGTGCATGTGTGTGTCCTCCCCTTCTCCTTCCTTGTTCTTGACTGTCACCATCCATCAGCAGCGAGTTTCGTCATCCCAGCTCGTCCTGCCAGCTGAGGTGTTGAAGGATTGAAGGAGAGATTCTTCTCCCAACAACTGGCCCCCATTTCAGAAGCGGCTCCCTCTGAACAGGGGAGGAAGAGGTAGGGAGAGGAGGGGAGGCTTTAATACAGAATGTGAAAGCAGAGGGAACAAAGGGAAGGGGGAGACAGATGAGATGATGGAATAGGGGATGAATGTCAGGTAATCAGGGGAAAAGGGGAGAAGGTGATTTATAACAGTGAAGGAGGGGGGGTTTGAAGGTTACCGTAGGTCACAGTGACTTTTATGAGCGGTAGGGGGCAGTCTGTGTACTTCAGACCTGTGTGTGTGTGTGTGCTTGCGTGTGTGTGTGTGTGTGTGTATGTGTGTGCGTGCGTGTGCATGTGTGCATGTGTGCAGCCTCTGGGGATTTTAATAGCTCCACGCTCTCTGATGAATGACTTCAATTAAACCTCCCTGGCATTGGGGGGGGGGGGGGGCTACATTCAGCCACTGTGCCCCCCCCCCCTCCCTCTGAAAAAGCAGAGGCAACATCAAAACTCAAATCAGCAGAAGAAGAAGAAGAAGAGAGGCTGGCTAACCGTTTTGCTTGTGGAGCTTGTTGAGTAGTGTTGGTAATCAATATGCACTATAGTAAGCATTCAACCCGCGTCTTATAGTCTATGAGTCTGTGTTAACCTATGTGACAGAAATCTCTGCATTTTGTTATTTTTGACCTTTTTATAAACAAAATTGCAATTTTCCTTGAGTAAATAAAACCCCAATTAAATCTGGAAATCTTTGCTCCTTTGCTTTGACTTCCTACAAAATAATAAATTGTTTTCTTTCACATTCGTTTCAGCACATTAAATTGAGTTATTATGGTATTTTGTTCCTTTAAATCAAATCACAGGTTTAGGTCACAGATCATTTGGATCATTTGATCATATCAGGAAATTCAGAAATAATACAAATACATTTGCTAGTAGTACCCAAACCCCCCCCTCTTATGTAAAAACTGGCACATTGGTAAGTTGTGACACTGGAAGAAATTCTGTTTTTTTGCACTTCTGCATTGGCCTCATTATAATTCACTTAATGTTGTGAGTTTATACATTTATTTATCCACACAGAGTGAAAGTGATGTTCTCTGAGACAGTTCCAGTTTATCTCTGAAGTTCACGTCTCTGTGAGCTGCTGACGGCCAAATTCCACCAGATGCGTTCCATTATCTTGCGCTGTAGTGAGTTAATCTTTAAAATACCGCCAGAATTCCTTTTGTCTCGGACGAGGGTGCACTGAGCCTTAACGGACCTTCCACACATCTATTGTGGAAGTTCTGAGTGAGAGGTTTCCCTGAGATCAACCCATTCACTCAGCGGACACGTCAATGATATCACCACTGATGTCACAGCATCAATTTTATATAAAACGTTACACAATATAACCTGAAAACTTTATAAGCAGCAGGCTGTGCTCTCTGAGCATCACAAATATTTAACGTGATTTCTCAGTGATTTTTAGAGGTAAAAGTGCTGAACAGCTTCTGATCCTCACACAATGATGATGGTATTATTCAACCAGGTGTAAAGATAAAGATGGCCATGCACAGTGAACAATGTGTGCACTTTGATTATGATATTATTAAACTAACTGAAAGGAAAAAGATTGCTATGCACAGTGAAGACAGATGGTTGAATATGGAGCCAGAGCATCGTGCAGCTACATTATTAATGCTCGCCCTGTGGGAGTGTTGGCTCCTTTCAGGGGGAAGATGATTACATGTGTCGTCCACTTGATGCGTCTCTAATGAGAAAATGAATATCTGCTCTGAATTTTATCTAGTGCCTTTATATTTTACCTGTAAATTTGGATTCATGTTTGTGTTTTTCAAAAGATCTAATCGTGTTTTTAAAGCAGATCTGTTGCACTGAGCAGTGTGTAAAACATTAGATTTATGTGAAACAATGTAGAGGATGTGTCAAAGTTTTTCTTCTTCAGTTTCTCTTCTTTTTAAATGTCAATATGACAATAACTAATCCGACCTTTTTTGTTGTACCAGACTATAAACATGTTAATTTGCCTTTCATGTGTATGTGACTTCAAAACTGCCCATCAGAAACCAATGGGTGATGTCATGTAGACTATAGCCATATTGTATACAGATTATGGAGTGGACAGAAAGGACAGAGGACCATGTGTGTCCATATGAGCAGTGTTGCCAGATCGAAAATACAGCAATATTGTACTGCAGCTTTAAAAATTATTGTATTTTACTAAAAACTATCGTACATATTAAAAAAAACAGACGGGGCCTAAATACCACACTGAATGGCAAAACTATGCCCTGCATACCACATTAATTTAAATAAACAAAGAAAAAACTTTGAAGTGTAAATTGTTTGCAAACTGCTCTGCCTCCAGCCGCTGTGTAGCTGAGTTAGTTAGCATCTTAAGTTGTTGTGACGTGTGTTTATCTAAAGTCTGCCATAATGAACCACAGGCGTTAGCAGGGCATCAGGTGATGATCTGATTGGCAGTTAGAGCCTGGCAGCAGAACGGCGGGCGTGCCGGTAAGGTGCTGAATGGTGCATATGATGGCTGCCTCAGTCATGCTGATTGGTTGCTCTCAAATCACATACAGTGTTTTGTTATGGGGACATTGAAATTGCCAAATTATCATACATTTAGCCTTTTCTGCAATTATTGATCGTACAGAAGGCAAAATTATGGTACAAATATGATAGTTATCGTTCATCTGGCAACACTGCATTTGAGTGATTTAAAGAGCTCACATCAGTTTTACAGATACAGTATGGCAGTGAAGACATAATAGGGCTGACCTCTCTCAGGGACTGAGCTGACGAAGAACTTTTTCTCTCAGTTCTGAAACGGAAGATTGATATCAGGAGGTGCACAGTCTCTGTTTCCTCCTGTGACCGGCTGAAAACTGAACCTGAGCATACACCACATTTTAGATGCATTAAGGAAGAACAGAAGCGGATGTGTGCAGCTTTCCTGCTCATCAGAGCTGTTGGGTAAATGTCCTCACATAGTCAGACAGGTCAGACCTCTGGATACAGTCCAGGATCCTCTCCACCTGCCTGACCCACAGAAAAGAGTGAAAAAAAAACTGTTCTGTCCCAGAAAACTGAAAGAAAAACTGTGAAAGTAGAACCAAACATGGTGACTCTTGAGACAGAGAGCAGACCTGTCTGGATGGTTCATAGTTAATCAGGAGGTCACTAAACCATTAAGCGCTTTATAAACCAGCAGCAGGATTTTAAGATCTATTCTCTGACTGACTGGGATCAGCTGCATTTGTCTGACTGATTTTTTTAGGCAGACCTGTAAAGACACTGTTACAGTAATCAAGACGACTGAAGATAAAGGCATGGACAAGTTTTTCCACGTCCTGCTGGGATATAAGTCCTCTAATTCTTGATATATTCTTCAAGTGATGGTAGGATTACTTTGTAATTGACTTAATGTGGCTTTTAAAATATCATGACCTGGTCTTGCACTTACAGATTATGTGTACTTATGCAGAACAATAAAGATTTGGTCAGTAAAGTCTTTGAAGATTGAGGCGTCGTTTTCAACTTTGATTGAACAGAAGTTTACACCCAGTCAAGGGCAGCATGACTTATCTGTACACTTTGCTTTTCTCAAAATGACTTCAATACTCTGATGAAAAACTCATCAACCTCATTACACACAACCAATGTAGACATTTTTCCCGTATGCCATAAGAACATTCAAACACATAAAAACAAGACATCAAAATGAGTCGAATCAGTTTTTAACACAGACTTTAGATTTAAAAATTATAAATAAAAGATATCCAATGTGATTAACATATCCAGTGTGCAAACAACAATAAGTAGGGATGTAAAGATTAATCGTGAGGCAGTTAAAAATTGATTCAAAGGAGTAAAGGTTCACATCAGTACTCTGAAAAAAGAATCACAATAACATCATGAGCGTCAGCAGCTTTAGAGCAGTGGGGGTTGGCAGCTGCAGAACAAGATTTTGAAATCGAGGACGCACCACCGTTTTTTAAATCGGAGGTGTGGAAGCATTTTGGCTTCCCCAAGACAGAAAAGGAAAGAAGTGAGAAGATAACAGACAAGACAAAAACTGTGTGCAAATATTGCAAGAAGACAGGGAACGACACAAATAGCACAAACAACATGATGCAGCATTTAGTCGACACCAAGGCCAAACTCCACTGATCAGTGGGTTTGCAGCCCCGCTCGCCCAAACGATTGCAAGAGCCAAAGAGATTACGAGGTGCCTTGGTATTTTCATGAAAAAATTAAAGGACTCTTTTTCAGTCATCTCATACTTTTTCTCCAGTCTCATTTTGTTAAATAAATCGTGTGAGGAGGGGCTGGGGCCGTCACTTTTGGTCCAGGTTCTGCGTCCTCTGCCGCTTGTATCAGTGGTGACTTTCTGAAGCGCAGAACTTCTCAGCCTTCCTCAACATAGTGATCTGCTCACTGGTAGCACACTTCCTCCAGCTGTTTCTGAAGGCGGTCAGCCCTCAACGTTTGGTACCCTTTGTCCTTTTGAAGCTCCTCCGTCTCCTTCTGCAGAGCATAATTGATCTCCTCCTGTCTTTCCAGTTTGGAGACGAGCTTGAGGCTGCTGCTGGTCTTTCCTTGGAGCTGTCTCTGCAAGACCTTCACCTCCTGCTCCAGGGACTCTTTCTCCTCTGTCAGTCTCTCTACCAGCATCAGGTCCTTGTTGGGTGACTCCAGGTGGTGATGCCTGACTAACTCCATTTCTCTCTGGAGGTTGTCAGCCATCGTTTTATGGTGCTGCCTTTTCTTTTTGGAGTCTCTCAACTCCTTCTGCAGCACCAGATTGGCCTCCTCCTGAGCTTTGAGTTGGGAGGCCGGCTCCAGTCTGCTGCTGGCCATTTCTTCAAACTGGTTCTTTAAACTATCAAGTTACTCTTGGTTAAACCTGTACACATTAAGGCGATGGTCTGCTTGGCGGTCTTGAGGTCCCTGCTGAAGCCAGCTTTCTTCTTGACCTTAATCTTTTCCAGCAGGGCGTCCTTTTCAGCTCTTACAGTTTCTTACAGCTTTGGGTCACTTTAGGCTGTCTCCTGGAGCTTCTCGTTTAGCGCTGAAATGACACCTATAAGCTCGTCTTTGGTTTTGAGGGAATAACCAGACATGTCCTGTTTTATGACGTTCAGTTGCTTCAGTTCTTCTTTGAGCATCCTGATCTCCTGATTGCATTGGAGTCTCTCTTCTCGCTCCACCCTCCACCTTTCTTCTGTCTCCTGGATCTTTGTCTCGCTAATGGCGTATCGCTCACCTTTCTCAGATTTTTCTCCTGTTTCAGAAGAACCTCCACTCCCTCCAGATCATTTCTGAGATCTGCAACTACCTTCCATTGGGCAGTGCGCGATCTCGTACATCCTGGTTCCAGTGGTGCTGTCCGTAGGCTTCCTCCCTCCTTCCTCCCTCCTTCGGGCGAAAGTTTGACCTTCTGGCTGAGAAGAAGCTGCTTATTGTTGTTTTGGTGGCGGTTCCTGCGGTTGGCTCCTTGCATGGGGTATTTAAACTCCTCAGGTCTCAGGTCTTTTACCAAGTGCAATTAATATGTTAAACAACAATGAGCTATTTGTTGCTCTTTTTGCACTTGCTGTGCACATATTTTGCTGTGTTGTCTGATTTTTTTTAAATTCATTTTGGTTCATGTTTTATGGCAGTGGTTCTCAAACTGTGGTACTGTGTCAAACCGGTGGTACGCGGGCTCCCTGTGGTGGTACGCAAAGAAATCTCCACAATATAAAAAAAAAACCTGTTCAGCATAAAACAACACTTTTTTTTGTCATACTCTTATCTTATCTGTCTTGTATCTATTGGGCTGTATTAATATCAAATGTGTTTTCCCCTCTAAATTAATCTAGTTTTTTCAACAAACAACTTTAATCTGCTCAATTTATGCTCGCGCACAGACATAAACAACAACAGGAGTAAATGGTAAATGGACTTGAGCTTATATAGCGCTTTTCTAGTCTTCCGACTACTCAAAGCGCTTTTACACCACATGTCACACCCACCCATTCACACCCTTTCACACACTGATGGTAGTGATTGCTATGTAGTATCATCCATCAGAAGTAACTAATCCATTCATACACCACCACTGAAGCAGTGGGAGCAATTCAGGGTTAAGTGTCTTGCCCAAGGACACAACAGACATGTTGCTCAGCTGGGGATCGAACCCACGACCTTCCGGTTGAGAGGCGACCAACTGAACCACAGCCGCCCTATGAGTAGACCTCACGTTTTGAAAAGTTCCACTCGATATTCCGTTATAGCTCAGTACTGAAACAACAGCAACATAATATCTGTTAAGCTTATCATTACATTGTAGGCCTACATTAACATAATATCTGTTAATGTAGGCCTACATTAACAGATATTCTGTCATTTATTGGAGTTCAGCACACAATCCGCAGCAGGCAGCTTTACATTAACATTTTTAAAACGGAGCCAGGAGAAGCTTCAGTTTTGATGTATGTACGGACAGTGGACCTTATCGCTCCCCCTCCCTCTATCTCTCTATCTCTCTCTCGCTCTGAAGCTGATGTGATTCTGCTCTCTTTTGCGGTCTTAACACTCCGCAGGAGTTGAGAGGGATTTTTTAAAAAAGGCAGTTTTGCTATGTTGAATGCAGAGATTTATAATGAAGCGGCTCTGGTTGCACAGAGCCTGCTGAGCGCGCACCTGCACTCTCTCTCTCTCCACTGCTCGCTCTCTCAGGCATGCAGCAATTTTATGAATAAATGAAAAATTAATTGAGAACAGGTTGGAAATATACTTAGGTATCGTGTTTGTGTGGGAAACACTGGAGACTAAATATTTCCAAACAGGTTGTTGGTATAAAGTTGTCATTTTTATTGTGCTGCACTTTTGTGTGTGCAAGTTCTAACACTAGCCCTTAGTCGACCTACAGTGTGGCTGCCAGCTGTCAATAATAAACAATATTCTTTTTATGAATATATTTGCCTCTTGTGTAAAATGTGTGTAGAAATAGGCCTACAGTGTATTTTAACATCGACCATAATGGTGGTACTTGGAGAGCCAAATATTTTCGGAGGTGGTACGCAGTCTAAAAAGTTTGAGAACCACTGTTTTATGGTGATGTTGTTCTTGTGTTTCTTGACTTCTGTGTGCTCCTGTTGCAATGCAAATTTCCCCTTGTGGGAAACAACTGGGACAAAAAAAAAAAAATCTGAATCTGAATCAGCTCTAACCTCCTCATCTCCCATCTCCTTCTCCATGACATCTCCCCAGCTCTGGGATTGTTCCATTGCTGTTCTAAGTTGAATCAGTGTCTTGATTGGTTTATTTATTTTTTTCCAACAATCTGTTTCCATGACATCAAAGTGTCATTCAAATCTTTGCCTGTTAATTAAAAGAAACAAAATGGTTGCCCAAGCATTTAACGTTCAACACAACCCAACAAGCTGAGGCGGGCCTTAAGCCTCCTGACAAACAGTTACAACACACACACACCTGTAAGTCAACTCAACTCACCCCTGATTTACAAATGTAAGGCGTGTCATGGATGAAATTCCGGCTGGAGAGATGTCATTTTTTGGGGGCAGCTGCCGGCAGAAATGGCTGTTTTGATAGAAAAGGTTGCCGGGCCCTGCCGTATGGGAACGCAATGCTTGGAGGAAAAAAATGCAATAAACAACACTTGTTTTTGTAATTATCAGTATACTTTGACTTAATATCATGATGAAAGGACAGAAAGTGTGCCCAAATCTGATGTTTTTGTTTTTTTAGAGGACGTCTGAAGAGAGAGAGAAACTTCATCATGAACACACCTGCAGCTTTAGAAGTGTTCTTAAAGTCAAAGAAAGAGACAACTAAGTCTGTGCCAGAGCCAGCGTCAGAACAAATCAGATGGGAGGTCATTGAGGCAACCGCGGGGGCAAAATGGCAAAGTGCCATTCATAACTCAAATCTGTGATATATATTCTTGACACTAGGAGTTTGCCATTGACAAAAACCCAGCCCTTCAAAACATGCTCCAAAGTTTACATTTCACACACGGCACTGTGCCACCCACAGCCTATAAGCCTCTCTTGGCACTGTGGCTCATTTGGGGGAGGGCATGGGCTGAATCTCCTGTGCAACCAATCGGGGATTGGTTCACAGTGGGTTTCAGGAAGATTAAAAAAACACAGAAGAAGTGACGAGGAATATTACACAAAACAGAAAACACGTACTGACCTTCAGGCTATGATTCTGCCCACCTACACCCCCCTCCCCCCTCCACATCCAGCTTGATGTGAAGATTTCAGGTCAGAGTACAGAGTCTCTCTGTGACACCTGAAACTAGATTAGAGATGAGAGATTACTGAGCTGTTTTCTATCTTTAGCTGCTTTTCATGTTCGGGGCGAGCGAGTGGTTCCTCATCAGTCTGATGATAGATGGAGGTCACATCGAGCAGGAGAGAGAGAGTCCTCTGAGCAGGTCACAGGACGGAGGAAAGTTCTGGAGGAGCATAAAGTGAAACCTGAAGGACAAAGATGGAGCTTTTAGCTGTACACCTGAGGACAGAGAGAGAGGAAGACTTCTGACCTTTAGAAAGAAACCATCATCATGTTTAATGTCTTAGCGAGCTTTAACAGGCAGTAGTGTCACCTGTGCAGGATTTCTGGGCCCAATAAAACATATCAAACAGCATGCACATCTAAAGCTATGAGAACTGGGTGCTGGACAAGAAATAGACAAGAAGAAGAGTGAGTCTGCACACCAGAAGCTGCTCCAATTCACATTTGATGAAATGTCATGGAGCATACTGTCTCCCCTGCTAAAATGTAGATTACATGGATAAATGTTGACGTCTAGGCCGAGAGGAAGGTGTACATTCCTCTAGCTCAAGAGTCTATGTTTAAATAGTTCTGTTCTCTAAAAGTATTTGGTTATCACAACATTAAAATGACTAAACTAATTAATGAATGAAACTTTTTTTTCAGTTTAAAGTAAAATAAAACTGAATGTTTACGGTGTATATTTCATTGAAATGTGCGCTTTGTTTGGACTTAAGAAGGGAAGTTTGGGATTTTTTTTTTCTTACTCACTTCAGGGCAGGTGAGGTTGATTACACTTGCAGTCAATCTGGTACTGATTACTGAGCTCGTCTCTGATTGGTCCAAGAGGACAGGTATCAGGGGATTTAATGTGTGTGAGAACAGCAGAAAGGTCAATGTGTGTCAGTTTTGAGAAGGCTGTGTGGAGGGCCGGTTTTCTCTGATTGCCCAACTTTTCTTGTTTTTGTCTGCAGAGGACGTTTGCTAAAGGAAAGAAGTGTTTTTACATGATGTTTTTGTGTATGTGGCCAGTCGGAATCAATTTCTCTTTCCACTGAGAAATCTGCAACCTGGTTGTTGCTTATTTTTTCCACTCACACTGTCTGCCATCCAGAACCACAACAAACACCACATGTGACATTTCTATGAAAAGATATAGGGCCTGAAACATCACGTGATGTTCCATTATTTCATTTTTATTGTAATTTCTCTCTTTGTCCTATTGACACGAGGTGTTAAAGTTTCATTAGAAATAAAGATCATCAGGGCCTGGATGTTCAAAAATGTAATCCAAATGAAAGACAGATTTATTCAGATCACTTTTGTCTGAGTTGTTCAAAGAAAAAACAGATAGGATCACCTTGGTCCAGGTACAGACATTTCATATTTCATAAGGATTCCTTAATCGGATCACAAGCTTTAAAGGAGATGGAACACATGTAGGATAAAGGACTACATATTGAGAAAAACAGACTATTACATTTTGAATTATTATACCCTAATAATTCTACTTAAGAAATGGTGTGAAATAAAATATTTCTATTGTGTATTTTATATTTTTATATTTGTTTAAATCAAATATTCGTTGTCGTATTTTCACCCAATAGAAACGTTTGAAAACAGGGTGACTGTTATTTCAGCCAATCAGAAGCCACCAACGGCAATTAGTCCTGCTCACCTGTTCAGATTTGTGGGTAAAATCTTATATTGCAAGCATTAATTAATTACCCCTTTTGGATATTACAGAGACTTCACAGTATACATACTTTGTCCACCGGAGGGCGCCAAAATCCACAGATGAATACAGTGTAATGAGCTCTGTGTGTGTGTGTGTGTGTGTGTGTGTGTGTGTGTGTGTGTGTGTGTGTGTGTGTGTGTGTGTGTGTGTGTGTGTGTGTGTGTGTGTGTGTGTGTGTGTGTGTGTGTGTGTGTGTGTGTGTGTGTGTGTGTGTGTGTGTGTGTGTGTGTGTGTGTGTGTGTGTGTGTGTGTGTGTGTGTGTTTCTTTTGGATCTGAGGTAGCTCAAGTGTGTCCATGCACACATGTCTAGCTGCTGCTGCACTCAGCATGTTTTAATGTCAATCCTCACATTTCTCCTCTTGTCTCCTCTCCTTGTGTCCTTCTTAGGGAACGTCTTTGTGGTGAGCTTGGCCTTCGCTGACCTGGTGGTCGCATTCTATCCCTACCCTTTGGTGTTGTACGCCATCTTCCACGACGGCTGGTCCCTGGGCGACACACAGTGCAAAGTGAGTTAGAAATGTAAAACCTGATGATGACTCTGTTTAAAAGATATTATAAGAATACTGGTTGTATGCAGTGATGTGAAAGTCACGTTTTAGAAGAAAGTCATACATTCAGATCAGATGAAGAAAACCTCAAAAAGCTAGAAACATTCAAATGTGTAAGAATCTCAGTAAGGATCCTTCTTTATAGAAAATGCAGATTTAAAGAGCAGACAGAATTAATAATCACGTTAAACAAACTAACTTATACTGCTTTATGTCTGACCTCAGCTTTACACTGATGTTAGAAATATCACTGTGTATTTCTTTATAGATTTAAATCTGCCTTTTGCTTCTTGTTTTCTCCCTCGGTGACAGAAACACAGTTCCTCATCTTGCAGGCGAAAAGGAAATCTTCACTGATTGACCTCCTGATTAGCTGCCGAGATAATTACTCATTGATTTGTTAATGTCTTCAGGGTTCAGAAACCTTTACCCTCCCTCTTCCTTATTTAGCTGCAGAGTAAGCTCCTCTTAAACTGAAGCTAATGATGCTAAAAGCTAGTCTATAATGGAAGCTGTTAAACACAGCAGCACTGAACTGCAGGCTGTTGTCAGAAAAAACAGCTCAATCCTTTTTAACCAATCAGGGAACATCCATTGTTCACTCTGGTCTGGGATACTAACTTCTAATTGGTTGCAGCATATCAATAATTCTTGACAATGGACACTTAGTAGTTGTAAGTAGTCTCTGAATCATGGTCCAACTATTCATTGGTCTGTATCTAAAGTGACTAATTATTGAAACAGGGATGCAGTTGAAGCCTCCATGTTTTATTAATGAAGCGTGCACACAAGCTCACATCTGATTTGAAATGTGAGTGACTTTCTTTAACCTGTTTGTAGAAAATGACAGCTCTGATGAGGAGAGAGAAACTAAAATGGGAAGAGAGCGTCGTCCTGCAGTACCTCTGAATGACCACATGAGGGATTCTGCAGGAAGTAACTGCCCCTCTATACGCAGTTATACAGGGGAACACATCAGCCTCATCTCACATCCTATTCACTGTTGAACTCTCTGCTCCAGACTGACCAAAGTAAACATGGCTGACCATTCAGATCCCTCGGTGCGTCCCATTTGACCTCGGAAGTAGGAATAATTCTGAGTTGCCAGTTGGATAACGTCATCAGGAACAACCCCTTAAGTCAGAACTCTGACTCTGAAACTTGGTGGTACTTCAGCCCAAGCTAAAAAGCCAACATGGCTGCTACGTACGTCAACTATAAAATTTAAGTTGTCTTGTTTTTAATATTTCAATCTATCACACCAATAGCATAGTGCAAGTTCTCTCTGTATAACATGTCTTGTTACTTTGTGTTGTTATCACCTGGTATTAGCTAACAAAATCACTGAACCTCAACTGTGGGACCTTTTGGATGTATAGAAAACAAATGTATCAATTTAAGATATTTAATGATCTTGTAGGTGTGTGTGGAGATTTAAAGTATGAAGGAAGTTACAGCGTTGTGCATCGTGCAACAATGTGCAGCGTGCCCCTCTTAAGGAGACTCATGGATCTTCTCTGCTGGTGGGATCATTTCAGGTGTAAAGTCCAAAAATACCAGCAACACACCCATTATTAATAATCAGAATTTAACGTTTTATGACACCGTTTGCCCAATCAAATGATTTTATGATCATATCATAGTAATCCATGTCACCACAACACACAAACTGTGGCTGAACTAGACGGCACACACAGGGCATGAATCCAGGTTGAGTCACAAGTTCAGAAAATCATGTCAGACTTAAATTCAAGTTTTCTCCCTCGGTGACAGAAACACAGTTCATCATCATGGAGACGAAAATGAAATCTTCACTGATTGACCTCCTTATTGGCTGCCAAGATAATTACTCATTGATTTGTTAATGTCTTCAGGGTTCAGAAACTTTTACCCTTTTCTTCCCTTTTTTTTAGCTGCAGAGTAAGCTCCTCTTAAATCAGAATCAGAATCAGAATCTGGGTTTATTGTCAAGTACATTTACACAAACAAGGAATTTGACTTGGTGTATTGGTGCTAAACAATTAACAAGGAAATAAAGCAGAACTAGCAACAACTTAAATAATACAGTATAAGAAGATATTACAATATATAAAATATAATTTAAAAATGTAAAATACAAAAATTTAAAAATTTAAAATTTAAAATTAAACTGAAGCTAATTACACTATAAGATAGTTTATAAGACTTGAGTTCAAATCCGGAACTGGAGCACTACAACACTGCCTTTAGCATGTCTGTTTTCAGGACTCTGAAGAGGTCAAAATGCTCCAGCAACACTTGTAGTAAGAAGATCAACTTTATTAACAATTTAGACCATTTAGACAATGAACAATTTAGTCTAAATTGTTAATAAAGTTGATCTTCTTACTACAAGTGTTGCTGGAGCATTTTGACCTCTTCTAAGCCTTTCACTCTTCATGCACCTTCTCAGTTGATGAAGTTTGTGCCAGAAAATCCTCTTTTTCTCCAAATGGACTCTGCAGGCCCTCTTGGGTTCAATAACTGCTGATAATGTGGAACACTTTGAGCATTATCCTTTAAATAATCCACTTCTTATTCTGTGGTTTCATTAATAACACACTGACCTGCCCCCCCCCCCCCCCGTCTTCCTCTCTCTGTCTCCCCCCTTCCCTTCCTCCACCAGGTGAGCGGCTTCCTGATGGGCCTCAGTGTCATTGGTTCCATCTTCAACATCACAGGCATCGCCATCAACCGCTACTGCTACATCTGCCACAGCTTCAGCTACGACAAGCTGTACAGCTACAGGAACACGCTGCTGCTGGTGGCGCTCATCTGGCTGCTCACCGTCGTCGCCATCGTGCCAAACTTCTTTGTGGGCTCGCTGCAGTATGACCCCCGCGTCTACTCCTGCACCTTTGCCCAGACCGTCAGCACCTCCTATACCATCACCGTGGTCGTCGTTCACTTTTTCGTGCCCATCGCCGTGGTAACCTTCTGCTACCTTCGGATCTGGATCTTGGTCATCCAGGTGCGGCGTCGGGTGAAGTCCGAGGTCCGCCCCCGCCTCAAGCCCAGCGACCTGAGGAACTTCATCACCATGTTCGTGGTGTTCGTGCTCTTCGCGATATGCTGGGCGCCCTTGAACTTCATCGGGCTCGCCGTGGCGATCAACCCGGACGCCGTGGCCCCGCTTATCCCCGAGTGGCTGTTTGTGGTCAGCTACTTCATGGCGTACTTCAACAGTTGCCTTAACGCCATCATCTACGGCCTGCTCAACCAGAACTTCCGCAGGGAGTACAAGCGGATCGTCATGTCCGTGTGGATGCCTCACCTGTTCTTCCAGGAGACGTCGAGGGGGGGCACCGAGGCCATGAAGAGCAAACCCTCCCGAGGACTGAACAACAACGAGCAGCTGAAGGGAGAGTCTCTTTGACTCTCTGTGTGTTTATCCTCCTTCTTCATCTTCCTCCTCTGACTGCTCACCTGAGGGGCAGAAGTCATGAACAGTCTGCAGAGCGAGTGAAGAGAGGAAGATAAATACACTTTGTGTTCTTTATTGAGTGCCATTCATTTAACTGAAGGCTCCTCAGTTCTACATTATAATCTGACTGTTTTATAAAGAGTATCTTAAATGTGTTTTTTTCTCTTTCTATGCCTCAAACTTTTCTCAGCTCGGTTTGCGCAGGTTGAACGTTAGATTAATTTTCCCCTGACAGAGTGAAGAGAAAAATGCCAACAGAACAAAATAAGCAATAGTCGGCTTCAGGGGATGAAAGTCTGTGAAAAAAGATTCCATGGAGCTGAAACACCTGAAGATGTGTTTGTCTGTTACTGAAGTTCACAGCAGCAGATGTAGACTCTGTTTGTGAAATGAGTCCTGACACTTCCTACACTGAATACTCCCAAAACTGTGAGAATCCTATACCATCAGATTGTTATTAAATGTACTGAGCACGTTCACCTACTACTCTGATATTTAACATGAGTTTCTGCAGCTCACAGTTTACATTCAGTGCCAACAGTGAGATCAAACACATGAAGCTGGAGTGACGCTGTGCAAGGTGATATACAGACGGAAAATTAGATGCAAGTTTTGATAAAGAAACGTAAAAAAAAAATCAGTTTGGATTAATTCATGCTTTCATTGAATGTGATCTGATGTGATGCAGAATGATCTGATATAAACATCCTGCTTGAAATCAGGTCACACTCTTTGATCTTTTCTCTTATGTTGTTTTTAAAACTTTTTATTTAAGTTGCACTTCTGTTCAGACTCCAAGGATAGTAAATGTTCTCTATTTCCCCATTTCAACCAAAGAGTTCAGGAACCAAGGAACCAGAGAAGAAATCAGGAACTAATGTCCCGTTCATTCTTTTCTATTTGCTTTTGTATCACATCTGAAACACTTCAACAGAACCAGAATCAATGAGATGAATGTAATCCTGTTTGCCTGGAAGTCAGACACTTGACAGTCCATTCCATGGATTGGATTTCTGTACATGTCCCAGTATTCGATGACCCAGGGAGAATCCATTTATTGACAGAAGTCTGTCTGACTCCTCTACTATAGGTGGTGATATGCCCCCATTAGACCTTCTTCATGTTGACCCATCACGTCACAAACCAAACAATCGACAAACAAGCTAGCAAGCAGCAAACTGTTCATTTCATGCGTTCTCAACTCCATGTTGATACCTTCATCCTGTTTTCTTCTATGCATCTATGCGGTTGGATTTCAAGGTCAAAGCCCGGTACAGGAACTGTGGAGCATGCTCAACAAGCATATAGGCTAATTTTATTGAGGTGTTTACACTCAAGAGTAAATCGACCCCTAAACACATTATCTTCAAGAAGTTTGATTATTTCTGTCAGACTACTATGTTAACACATATTTGAAAAGTCCAGTGTAGTTGCACCAACTACTAACTACTAAATCGTTTTTTTTTTATGTTAATTAAATCTGGCAATGTCTTGTCAATTGACACAACTTTTTGAACATTAAAGTTTTTAGTCCTCGTGCAAACACTGACACCGCGTGGTTCCAGTGCTCCCTTGATGAAGCAACGATGCTAACTGCCCCTAAAAGTTCTTGAGTCTACCTGGTGCCTCCAGAGGAAGGCTCATAATGAGACCAGGAAAACAAGACTGAGAATCGATCTCCTCTGGTCAAACTGCAGAAGAAGTTTGTGATTTCTTATGAAGGTTCTTTGGTTCCTTGAAAGGTCCCTATGTGGAGCCAGGAGACATGTTCAAGACATGAAGATCTCAGCCTTTAGGGACCTGCTTTACACTCTCATTTTGAAGCTTTGATTTCTGTTCTCTGATCTTAACCTGCTTTAATACTGAGGAAGGGATATCCCGAACTGTGAGTATAGGTTTCCCATTAGGAAATATTCTCTCTGATCGGTAGAGAATACGTTTACTCATCAGTTTCCCTGTGAAGACGAATTCATTTTAGTTGCTTTTCTGAGATCCCAATGTATTTTTACCGTTATCACGGGATAACAATGCTAGTTTATGTGATAACAAGTTCATTTCTAGAGATCTCAAGAAAACAGTGAAAACTTAATTTGATATCAGGGGAGAGTGAAAAAAAAAACAAGGTGTATGTCCGCTTAGGGCTTCCATAGAATACAGTTCAATCAAACACCAAATCTGCACCAAAGCAGTGATCACTGAAGGAAACTCAAAAATGCATAAAAATGTTTTTTTTTAAATATATACATAAGACTGTTTTTAATAACTGTAATGCACTTACATTTTGTACACTGCAGCTGTATGAACGAGGACTCAGATCGGTGAACATGGTCGAGACATCCCTGCTCCAATAATTTCTGATAACTTCTAAAAACCAAACTGAGCCCTGTACTCAAACCTGTGATGATGTTTGTTCACCTCAGGGTGTCTCCTGTTTGGCGAGATGTCTTACAAAGTGTTGGGCACGGACAGATGAATGACTACAGTATAATGTGATGGAGTCCTGCTGGGTTTGTGTATTAGTAATGAACACTGTGCACCAAATGTTTTTAAAGCTTCACTTTAGAACAGTTTTTTGTCTTTTTTATGATGATTGTGAATTAATGCACTGCAGCATGATGAACCTTCACTTTGTTATCTGTCGATGCCTCAAATGTCTAATGGACGTCTCCATTAGTGCCTGATTTATGTTCATTTCAAGAGATTCTACCAAAAAACAAAAGAAAAACAGGCTGAAAGAAGGCTGTGGTGGGTTAACGGTTTGTTATTAATAAGTTCCACTCTGAAGGTGACTCATCAGCTGATGATGCAGCTTCATGGTGTGTTCACTTTCTGCAGGAGGAATATTTTATATAAGTGCTTCAGATTCAATTTGAACACACCTTCAGTTCTAGTAAACTTTGTATCTATGAGATATTTCAGTTCTTAGGCCAAACATGAAGTCATCAAACACTCTTGATGGCATCTAAAAGCACAATTGTCTCTGCAGCCGGCTGACAGTGTACTTATGCAGTTTACAGGTAACTATCTTAGTAAAGTTTGAATCTTAGTAATGATGAGAATCTCTCTATGCATTTCATCCCAATCACGTCAACACGACAGCTAAAAGCTTCCTGAACACCTGTGAATAAAACTCTTTTTATCCAGTTTATCTTAGTAAAAGCAGCGGGTGCAGCTCGCTCTGCAGAGCTGACACGCTGCTGCAGAGCTGACACGCTGCTGCAGAATGTGCATGACATTTATGATCCAGTATTAAAATGATGCTTTGATTTGGGAGGAATGTTCTGATAATGAAGACTGAGAAACTGCTGCTGGTAAAAATGATGAAGATGCTGATGATGATTGTGCATATTTAAATATAGATGCTGTGAAAGATAAACAAAAAAGATGTAGCCTATTGAAGGAGCACTAAGTGATGTTTTAAAGAGATTCTTCACTTTCTTTTACAGAAACATCTTTATAACTAACACTTCAACAACAAACCAACTTCATAATACCAGAATTTTAATGTTCAATATGATTCTAGTAAACATCAAATGATATTGATACCTGTTTGAAAGAAAGTAGCAACGGAAATAGAAGTCCTAGGAACCCACTATTGGGTAATTCTTTGATTTTAATTATCAAAAATTGCAGCAAATTTTTGGTTAGCAGGTGCAGCTAAAACTAGCATTAGATTAGCAATGACTATGTATCATTGTAGAAAACAAGTGGCAACCTTAGGTGTTGAAAAATAAAGCCAATGCCAAAGTGCAAGATCCTGCAGTTTGTCGACTTCACCAACCGAGGTGCATGGAGAGTGAAAACTAGACGAGGTCAAAAAGCTCCAGCAAAACTTGTAGTATGAAGATCAACTTTATTAACAAGTTGGATCTAAACCTAACACCTAAAGGGTTGCTTGAGCTTTTTGACACCTCCAAGAGCCCCAGAAGACACATATACACATCACATTCAAAAATGCCAATTTTTTTTACAGCAGAAATGAACATGTTTAAATCCTCTGTTTTGACTTTAAGTCATTCATTTAAAACAGCTGACGTGGTTTTAAAGTGTCTGAGACAACGTTTTCTCTGCAGGCTGTTCAATGAGTCCACACCCTTTAAACATAAACACAGAGTTCAGGGTTAGACTCAAATATTAGAGGTCAGGGTTGAAAATCAGACATTTGAGAGAAATGAAATAATAGAGTCCAAGTTTTAAATGAAGCTTCATGAAAACAGCTGATTGTTTACCCATTTTTAAATCGTTATTTTTAGTCTAAACTGAGTCAGACTGACTCGGTGTCTGAAGGTATTTATATCTGATTCAAGCTGCTCGCTTAAACTTTGGAACATTTTGTAGCAAAGATCTCGGGGGGGCGCTTTGAGGTTGTCAAAATTAGATTTGCACTTATTTACAAAATTCATGACACATCCTGGATATATAAAGGTCTTATGGTAAGAAAAGTATGTGCTTACTGTGTTGGATCTTTATCAATGAAAACAATGAATTATGTACTTTTTTTGAGAGCAATATATCACCGTTTTTCGTGCCAGGGGTGTTTAGCTTCAACGATGTCATACTTTATAATTGATTAAATTTACTGATCTCTTAGTGCTCCTTTAATCAGGAAAAAAAAACCTGTATATTTTATTTTATCATGTGACTGGTGGATCTTTTCACACTGTAAAAAAAGTTAAAATGTCAATAAAACATTGTTTTTAATTTTCTGAACTTCTGTTGAAAGTTTTCTTTAACAAACTCAAATTGATCTCACACTCTGGATTAAAATCACATTTGAACATGCAGGGTGCACATACATTAAAATGTTAATTTGATCAACTGTTGAAGAAAGAGTGTAATAAGTCACATCTAACGTGTTATCCTGGAACTATTAAGTCAAACAGTAAAGAGTAAAGTGATCACATTCTCTCACTGCTGTGGTTTAAAACACTAAAAAGTCACACATTGTAAAGATACAATAAGACTTTGAACATGATGTTTTGACACATAATTAACAAAACCATTCCTCATGTAGAAAAACACCCCACACATGAATAATAAAGTCTCTCTAGATTTCACATTTTGGCTAATTTCAAAGGTTTTATATGTTCTTATGTATCAATAGTTCTATAATTAAAAGTTGCAGCCTCCTCTGTGTGACTTTCTGTTATCATGATACAAACTTGAACTGTGTTTACATTTTTTGTATGCCTCCTCTGTCTCTGCTGTCACTTTCTATCCTTATTTAACTCCTCTGCTGCTGATGCTTTCTGCACATGCTCAGTAGCTGCATCCCTCTGAGTGAGGCGCCTGAGGCATGATGGAAGATTAATGCATTCAAATTGCCTATGTCGGACCCGACATTACTGAAGTTGCAGGGTGGTGGAGGAGTCAGATATCTGCTGACGGGTGCAGCGGCTCGGTGCTGAAGGGGAGCTGAATATTGATTTTTTTTTTTTTTTTTTTTTTTACCAAAATCTGTTCACTGCTGAGCTGCAGAGACGCCAAAGGTCTGTTTCTACATGGCAAATATCATCCAACCAACCCTGAAATAAAGTACAATTGATTTTAAAACAGTCTGCAGAAACAAATATTAACACATAAGGCTTTTATCCGAGGACAAACAAAGATTGGTGGTAAGAAGAAGAGGATGATGAAGATTGAGGAGCCAGTGGTGTAGAACTTTATATAAAAGTTAAATAAATGATCATGGATTCATTCACGACCTGATGCATTTCAAAATAATATGATAAATAGCTGTCTCTAGTTGAGACCTGCATTTATTCTAAATGTGCAGCAACACAAAGCTAGTGAAAGGGACTGAGCCTTTAATTGAGATGGGCTTTTATTACAAGTTTTATAAATCTGAAACCTGATATAATTAACTGATAAAATATCATCTGTCGTGTTTTCTGTGTTCAATAATACAGAGTCATGATGACAAATCATCACACTCCAACAGTCATAATCACAGCTTGAGCGACTTGCATATGGGCATAGAAGTAGTTACTGTCTGCTGAGGTGAGGACAAAGACAAAACCACTCTACAGGGAGAGAACTATTGGATCCATTCTTTGGGTACCCTCCTTCAGTTTAATGAGGACATTTGATTTATCTGTTTCCTATGAACTGATTGTTATTGTCATTCTGCTTTATTTTTGTTTCTGTCTCTATGTTGGATCTGATCCTTGAGGTGAAAAAGTTTATCAAGGCTGCTTGTTTACTACCTCTTTGTTGAAAAGATGTGTGGTGGAGACTCCCCCTGCTGGGATTGCCTGGTACCTATTTTAGACACGTATAATAGGACTCGTGTATGTTGTGAAAATTGCCTTTTACATGCTGCAGAAGAGCGTCTGCTCCAAACATCAGTGTGACAATTAAAAATACAATTCAGAGTGCTGTCCTAATCATTGTTCTTGTTTTGGACATTCATTTGGTTTTCTGAACTCAGTTGTTATGCACTATTAAGGAGCTGAGCGTGTATTTTATTACTGTTACAAGAATTTGAGAAAATGTTGTAGGGGACATGCTGGTTTGTTTCCTAGAAAAGGAGACAAACTTATATATGATAATGATACAAATCAAATGATATCGATACCTGTTTGATACCACGGCAAAAAAAACAACCAGAAGTAACGACCAATATTGGGTAACTTCTTGATTTTGAATGAACAAAAATTGCAGGCTTACTCCTTCACATGGTCTAAATTGTATAAAAACATTGGCAACAGTACTGAAACGTTGCCAATGTGCCTGTGGCAGCTTTAAGTTAAAAATAGGACTGAAGAACTGTCTTTTTTTAAGTAAGTTTTGATAAGTATGAAAGAATAGAAAATGAATGTGCTTTCGCCATTTAGGCCCCTAAGCTTTGAAACTTTCTGCCAGAGGAACTCATCATATTCTATGTCTGAAAACTCTCTCATCTCATAGCCTTCTCTTAGGTGTGCTACTTTTATTATCAAGCAATAATGATCACTTCCATACCATGTGCAACATGTCATTTCACAGGCAATATTAGTTTTTCACATTTGGGATATACATGTTTTTGAAAATCATGTAGTATTATCAGTGTGCTCACGAGCCTGGGTCTGTGTCTGATCTGCCAATACTACTGACTATAATCACAATACTGTCATACTTATCTTACTCTCTTACTTTACTTATTATAGCTTTGTTTATCCTTTTGTTGGTACAGCTCTTTGAATTTAAACCTTAACCACTTAATACTCAATAATAGCCTACATTTTAAGTTACATTTTTTTCTACTTCACTTATATTTGATGCTCTTTCGTGTTACTCTTTTTTTTGTATTTTTTTATTGGAGCAACCAGGCAGGAGAATTTCCTTCAGGATTAAAAAACGTCCAATCTTCTCTCCTCTCTACTTTTATTAATTTTAATATTTGTTTACAATGAATGTATTTTATTTTATTATAATATTTAAAAAAAAAATGAACATGCCTGTCTTTTATTTGCCTATATATTTACCACGTGTATTTTAATGTCTGCCTTGTAACTCTGATTTTTAAAGCAGCTTTACAAATAAAGTTATTGTTTTTATCATTATCTTGGTAAGGTTTTTCGATCAGTGTTATTTTTATTAATATTGTATAGAGAGAGAATTTGATATAAACGATACACAGTCGTCTGATAGAAGAATTTATTGGATATATTTAAAATAGTAATGAAAAGTGTAGTGGAGCTGTGTGAGCTCCGGGGTCAGCAGCGGAAGTTGTAGCTCCGTGTTTGTCCGCTTTGTTGCAGCTCTCGGAGGTTTCTGCAGATTTCAGCTTGTGTTGCCAAGTGTTGCAATGGAGCCGAGCTGGAGTACGTTTTTATTCCAAGTAAGTGCAACGACCCTGCAGCAATGTGGGAAACTGTGTGAACGCTTTGTAAGCGACAAGAGTATAGTCCGCCCTGCATGAGTTTATCACTTTCTGTAATGAAGTAGAGTTAGCGGAGCAAAACAAAGGTGTTAGCGTTAGCCTAATAGCTAGTTAGCCTGATAGCTAGTTAGCTCTGTTGTGTGGGCTAACCAGCTTATCAAACCTGAGACCTCCGGCTGTGTCTGCTCCACAGACTCTCCCGGGCTTCCTTATCAGTGTTGGTGTTACTACCCGATTGCGTTATCAAACTAGTTTGTGGTAATATTGTCTGAAGTAGCACAAATCCTCGTTAAGCTAATGAAGCGCTGCTGCTGTTTATGCGCGGGCATTAGCAAATTAGCTAGCATGGCGAGCTAAGTGCAGCTGACTGTAAGTTAGGCTGTTTAGCTTAGCATTGTGCTTTTCCCCTTAGCAGCAGGAGAGTCGACGAATAACGATTATCTATATAGAGTGATGTATAATGTGTTCAACTTATTATTGTTTCAGAAATCATTTTCCACGCTAACGTTACTCCGAACAGCCATGAAGAAGAAGGGAGCTAATGCTAATGCTAACTAGCACATGGACAGGAGCGATTAAAGCACATTTTACAATCAAACAGTCCACATGACATCATCTGAACTACATCAACTTAATGTGACCTTACCCATATCCGTCGTGTACTATAACATGTAATGAAGCACTTTGTTGAAAGGTTAAACCACAAATACTGCAACTTATTTTAAAGAACTTTGTTAATCACATCTCATTTTAAACTCAAAGCTTTACCATATAAATCACTTTGTATAAAGTAGCTTTGTCATGACACCATCATTTCACTTATTGAACTTAGATACATCAGTAGAAGTCAGTCGGTAAAGTTACATGTTTCTGCACCACAAAAAGGGTCATTTATTGTTCTTTGATGATCAAAAGTTGCATGCAAACTCTTGACCGCTGTCTGAATTGTAAAAACCACATTTCCAATTTTCTTTTCATGTGTTTGTACAATTTACACAGCCTGCAAGAAATTGTCTGCATCTTGTGATGGATTTAGTTCTCTCTTACACATCTGTCTTAAGAAATGGAGTATCTACTATTTTAGATAATGTTTTAGATTTAGGTAATAGATACGAGTGTCTTTTTGATTATTTTGTAAATTAACATAACAGAGGTTGTATGGTTTATAAAACAAGTGGTATCTAAAAGTATTGCTGTATGTAACAGTATGACAACCTTCATTTTTTTATTGTTGCAAGTGTTTATTAATGTCAGCTGGTACACGTACTTATAGTCTAGAAAGTCTGCTGCAGACTTGAATCACTGTACCCAGATACACTGTTTGTGCTCCCTCTGAATACAGAATATTATTTTCAATCTAATCAATGCTGCATTCTCACATCAGCTGATTCAGACTTGCTGTGGGGAAAATAATAGGGGTCTGGCAGACGAAACGCTGGGTAAAGACCCAATGACAAATTTGTCTGTTTTGCTGTCACAGGTACAGCTCCTGCTTCAAATATCAGAAGTTTTCTATAAGATTTGAGTTGAATTTACTAGAAAACATATTCAAGACCATTTTAGCAGGTTTTAACATGAATGGTGTGTTAAATTTGTATTGGTAAAATAAATAGTTTTAATGAGCCCGACCACATCTTTTTAGTTAGTTTGATCTGTTCAGATGAATGTTGGAAAGGCCTCTCTAGTTTTTGATAATTAACTCTACTTCACATTTATTGCCATGTCTGCTATCCTATACAAACTGGATTTTTTTTTTCAGTTATCAAGTAATCTACTGACAAATTATCTTTCATTCTAAAGAGTGTTTTTACATCTATTTTATCACTGGAGTAATAGTCAGCCAAAAGTTTCACTGACAAATGTGGTGAAAAGAAATTAATTAAGATATTTTATCCTGTTAAGTTATTTTTATCCATTTTCTCACTTGGTGAGAAACATGGTGGCTAAAGTGAACAAAAGCTCAACTTTCGATGTGTTAAATTTAGTTTCTTTACTTATTTTTCCTTAAAATAATAACCATGAAAAAACAAACCATGTAAAATGGACTTTTAAAATCTGGATGACAAATTATTCAGTAAATGGATTGAGTTTGTCTGAATATTTCATAATAAAATGAGACTCCACTGTTTGTATGTCACTTAGTCAAAGTCTTCAGAAGTGCTTCAGTCTTCAGAAGTACTCGTAGAGACTCTGGTGGATCTTGATGAAGCTTCAGTTGTCATGGTGTTTCTCATACTTGTAGAGCAGAGCTCATATGTGTGTATGTCGGGGGTGAGCTGTTAAAGAGCTGCTGCTGGTATTGGTGTCTGTTTGGTGTAATGTACCTGGAGCTGATGATGATGATAATGAGGAGGAGGAGCTCATGTGATGAAGCTTCACTTGTTATTGTTCTCCAGCGTTGTTATGATGAAGCTGGCTGCTGTCAGACCAGTGAGGGGAGCGGGGGTCTGACCCAGAAATGTTGTTGATATCTAAACTTCAGCCATGTTGTAATTAACAAGATATTTCAAGAATTTTTGAAAATTTTTAACATTTAGAACAGACATCTAAAATAGGTTTTCAAGGCAGCAGAAAAAAACGTTATTATAATTGAACATTTAAAGTTTTCCCAGTTTTCCTCTAAAGTTTTTTTTTTTTGCACAGTGTATCATGGCGTCTCTCAGACAGACTCTGTCACGGTAAATCTTAACACTCCCTCGCACTGACAAACAAAGACGGGATTAGTTGTATTTGTACTATTTCTAGTTAATTTCCGTGACTCTTTTTTTGGTCGTATTTGTCTTGGACAGGCCCCCGGCTTTCACAACAGATTTGAATCAAACTTGGGAGCACTGTGTTGGAACAGCAGGCTGTTCTGCTGTGTTTGCCCATCCCTGACCGCACACACACATGCTAGCATAAATGCTAATTGCAGTAATGATTGTAGTCTGAGTGCTGCTACAGTGTGGAGGATGTAAAAGCAAGGCGACAACCTGTGACGGCCCCGGGCTGTCTGCAGCAAACACACAGCATGGACGTATACACTGTGTGTCCAGCAGCTGAACACCCCCCAGCCCCCAGAGGGCCATAAGTGCATCAGTTCTTGGATTTGTGTTGTCCTTAAAAGAACACAGTGGGGGGAAAAGCAGCACTAGGGATCCCCCTCAGACCCCCCCTGGTGGATGACTGGGTTGGGATGCTTGGCTGAACCTGAAAAGCCCGGGTCAGGTCTTTAACCCTGGCCGCTCGTGATTACAGAAAAGAACAAGGCGCTCTCCATCGCCACGTTGCACAGATGACCTGTTGTAAAGTTGCTGCTTACATCGTGGATCTCTGCTTTCTCCTCAGACAAAATATTCAGACAGCCCCCCCAGCTTCTGTTGGTCCTGTCCCACAGGGATCAGCCATGACCAATCACACAATGGCTGCCAGCAGCTGCAGACTTAAGATGTCCTCTAAACACTCTGTTTTTATAGGTTACGTTTTCTGTGCTTGTCACCGCTTTATTTATTTAAGATGCACATTTTGGTTCTGTATTGTCTACTTTTTATTTGGCTTTTCAGACTTTAATATCCAAGATTTAGTAATTGTATGAATCGTTCAGCAGAACCCCTGCTCACCAAGCCTTTATCAAACAAGCTGGGTGTAGTTTTAATTCATGTCGGGGGTTTAGGCCATGTTTACAGGAGCACAATCTACTAACATATAACACCAGGAAAAGTAATGAAACAATATATAAGTTGACAGAACGGACATGACAGAAACACAGGGATTCAAAAAGGAAGAACAGAGGATAGGTATTTACACTACAGTTGAGGTGTTTTACTATACATTTTAAACATTATTATTGTAGATATTTACTTTTAATTTGAACTTTTACTGCTCTGTTCAGTCTTTTTGCATCTTTTGCGTCACAGCTGGAAGGGAAGTCTGCCTCAACTGGATGGTTGCAGATTTTGCTAGCATCTATTTGTGTGCTGTAAGAGTTGGGAGAGGTAGATAAACCGTGCTTCCTGCAGCGCTTTATAGTTAAACTGCCTCTGGATGCTGTTTGGTTGCTCCGTTCTGATCAGCTCCTGATGGTTTTGGCCGAATGCAATTCGAGAAACATAACTTTTCTTTGTTTCCTCTCACATTGTCTGTGTCATACATAGGAATGGGTACTGAATACCGTGATTGGCAAGTACCTAGAGTATTGTTCAGGTCATAGACAAACGATGCTGTTACCGGTATTTACGTTTGTCCCTCTTATTTAATGCAGGGCTTTCCATTAGCGCAGGTTGTCTGCCAAACAGCGCTAAGTCAGTTAATTACCGCCTGCTTCTTTTTCTGTTTAGTCATAAAAAGAGAGAACACCAGAAACACGCTTGGACAGTAAGCACTACAAAGTTTTCCTTATACGCTACATATATATCTACACATATATATGTGCCTGATGATGAATCAACAATTCAGTGAATTAGCTTATGTACCATAACATATGTCCAGGTAAAATGACAAAGGCATGATTCTGATCAAATAATGATTTCCTGCTCCTAATAATAAGGAGGATCAAACCATGCCTTTTCAGCTTGTGGAGGAACTTTCATACAAGACAGCTGTCACTGAGTTTGACACTGTTAACAGAGAGATGATGTTCATTATCTTCAGTGATTTACCCGAGTATTGTGACCTACTACTTTACATCAGGCTGTCAGCATCGCTCCTATTGTCTCTAGTGTGTGAGAGGATGCCTATTAACATGAATTTATGTTACTCTGTCTATCTTACAGCAGGCCAATGAGGCTCTGCATCACCAGCACCACATAGCCGGGAACAGTCTATTGCCTTTGCTCAGCTCTGGATCTGAGCCGCCTGATCAGAAACCGGTGCTGCCCATCCCTCTGGACCAGAAACCCCCTGTCAGTGCTGCAGAACTCCTTAAAGACAATGTGGCCAGTGGGACAGGGGGAGGAGGGGGAGGGCCTCCTCTCGCTGTGATCAAAAAAGAGCCCAAGTCAAAGACGCCCTTCATCTGTGGCTACTGCAACAAGGCCTTCAGAGACAGCTACCACCTGCGACGGCACGAGTCTTGCCACACCGGAATTAAGATGGTCTCCAGACCCAAGAAAACTCAGATGGCCCCCACAATGGTGCCGCTCATATCCACCGTACCCCGAGAGAACAACGTCAACCAGTCATACATCACCACTGTGGCTGGAATCCTTACCACAGCCACCACGTCCACAGCTACAGGCACCAGCATTATGACGCCCATGCAGCACCAGCATCAGCATCAGCAACAGCAACAGCAGAGTGTTCCCAAGAAGCCCCCCAAACCTGTGAAGAAGAATCACGGCTGTGACATGTGCGGGAAGGCCTTCAGAGACGTGTACCACCTGAACCGCCACAAGCTGTCGCACTCTGACGAGAAGCCGTTCGAGTGTCCCATCTGTCAGCAGAGGTTCAAGAGAAAGGACCGCATGACATACCACGTCCGCTCCCATGATGGGGGGGTCCACAAGCCTTACATTTGCTCCGTCTGTGGGAAGGGCTTCTCGAGGTACGTCTAAGGAGGGACATGGATACAGAGATATTATGTGCACAATACCAGAATTCTAATCCTGGATATGATATAAGGAAAACTGATACCTGTTTCATTAGCGATGTTACAGTACTTGTGTTTTATATATTTTTATTTCGTACCCCAGCCTGTAATCTGAATGTCATTATATATAAAGCATATACCAAAGGAATGGTCTTTCTCTCACCTGCAGACCTGATCACCTCAGCTGTCACGTGAAGCACGTCCACTCGTCAGAGAGGCCGTTCAAGTGCCAAGTCACGGTAAGACTGACACTGACCCTAAACCTGCTGAACACTGCTCCTACATTTGATCCAGGTTCAGACTAGTGTTAGTGTTGAAATGTGATACACAATAATTTATAGTAATGTATTTGTGCAATTTAAACAGTGCTCTCCTTCTCCTTTGGTTAGAATTTGTCAGGGCATCTGTAGTTTTTAAAAGTTTCAGTACTGTTTGATACTAATGATCATTAAATAGCAGAGATGTTGGGGCTCTGGTAGCCTTTTGGTTAGTGAACCCGTCTCATGTACAGCGATGATAGTCCTCAAAACGGTCAGTCCTGTTTCGAATATGACTTGTGGCTCCTTACCCGCACCTTATTCCCTACTCTCTCTCCTGCGATTTCTGACAAATTTTATTGTTTTAAAACTTGCATCTAAATGTTTCAAAGCTTTGAAAATATTTGACAACTTTAGAGAACAAAGAATAAAAAGGTTGTTTCTGTCCCAGGCCTGTACCTCTGCCTTTGCTACCAAAGACCGTCTGCGCTCCCACATGATCAGACATGAAGGTAAAGTCACCTGTAACATCTGTGGTAAGATGCTGAGCGCTGCCTACATCACAAGTCACCTCAAGACGCACGGCCAGGCCAGCTTCAGCAACCCCTGCAACAATAAAGGTAAGACACGATCAATCCCCCTAATACATTTTGTCCCTACAACATTTAATCAGCAGTGACCACAACATCCAACACATCTGTATTCCCCTTAACATCAACATATTTTATACAGCAGTCATGGATGGATCAGATTACACTTTATGTCCCCTTTCAGCTTTGAAGTTATAACCCGGGTTAGACTTGAGTCATGAGGAATAATGTTTGTGGAATACAAAAGCACATTCTTCATCTTTTAAAGCAACAATATGTAGGATTTCGGTGTAGTGCCATTTTGCAACTGCACTCTTGTAAAACACAATGCTGTTATGCCTCCCCCACTACTCCCCCTCAGAGACAACATGCATTTGTTGAAAAGCTGAGGGGTGGTGTTGTGAGAAGCCAAAGACTAATGTCCACTGACAAAGCACAGTGATATTACCAGATTTTGCACAAATATGACTGCGGCGTCTACAGCCCGTTGTAGAGATAATAGAGATGGATTTATTTATTTGTATGAAGGCTGAGGCATCACTTTGGTGAGATGACTTTCTGCTGAACGTATGACAACGATAACAATACAGCCTAAAGTTATGTAGCAATCTGTTAAGAATAGCAGGGTTCGAAATTAACTTTTTGACTCACCGGCCAAGGTGGCAGGTGGATGAAAAAATTCACTGGCCAAACATATTTTTTTACTGGCCAAAATAACAAATTTTGTTTTTGTGTCCTATACACATCTGTTACAGAACATTTAATTGAGAAGGCATTATGTTTTGTTTAATCAATAATACATTGAAGTCACAGACTTGATCGATTCGATGTCATCTGATCAGGAAATTGAGAAATTGAAAAAAAATAAAAAAATCTAGCCTTTATTTTTTTCTTAATGTATTATTTGTAGGCAGTAGTTCCAACCCCCTCCCCCAACATTACAGACTAAAAACAAAAATCCATCAGAGAAAAAAAATATATTAATACTCAAAACAAGTTTAATCCTGATTTATCTTTGACAATATTAGACACTTAATATAATCAGCCTGCTCATTAGTGGACGTATATCTCTGACTGCTCCTGCTGCACGTGATGGAAGGGAAAAGTGGAGCGTGCATTTAGCGTCCGCTAGGATATCGAAAGTGTTTGTAACACAGCGCTGTTTCACGGAGTCTGTGTGGAGATGTTCACACACTTATTACGATGCTATCGCTAAGTTAGCTGCAGACACAGTGAGAGTGAACGGAGAAAAGTCGACCGCATCATGTGTGTTCCCGAGTGTTTTCGTGCTTTAGCACTAGAAGTAAACAGGTGCACGTGGTGGCTGGTGCTCCGGTGTGTGTGTGTGCTTTTGCGCTGCAGTGTATGTTGGTGTGTCTCGGCGTACCCCGCGATGCTCACAGACAGTCATGACAGCAGAGAGAGGAGCAGGGAAAAGTAGCTGCAGCTAGGCTACATCAAACACAATGAATACTTACAGCATAGTTTCTATGACTTTTTGATAAAACATTCACCCGCCCTGTGGCGGATAGCCCTCTGAAAAGTACTCGCCAAACGGAAAATCTACCCGCATTTGGCGCTTGGCGGGTGAATAGTATCTACAGGGATGTACAACACTGCTTTCTGCTGCGTTATTCTCTCTTGTTTTTCTTCTTAGCCTCATTCGTCACTGTGCTCTTACGGCTCTTAGCCTCAACTTAGCTTTTAGCCTCAGCTAGTTCGTGGCTAAAAACAGAGACAAGCTAACTGGCTAGTGCCATAAAAGTGAAAGCACTTCTGGCGAGAGAACCGCGGCCCGCTGCTTACATAGTACTATAAGCAGACGACAAGGGAGATATGTGGACATGGGAAAGGAGCTTTTCTTCCTGTTAGAAGTTGTTGTAGTATTAGATCAACTGATGAGGATGTGATAACCAATTCTCTAAAAGTTACTTCAAAAACCATACATGTCATATAAAAAGTCCTTCCTCAAATGATAACAGACTAAAGAGAGGAACCAATTCCATACATTGGAAATAGATCCAGTTGTTTCTCCTCGTGTTATGACTGATTAGCTTAGTCTGTGTTTACTGTGGATGGTAAAGCTCTGAGCCTTTTTTATTTAATGTGTTTAAATTAAAACATGTCACTTATAAAAGTTAGAGTTAAAGTGTGTTTTAACCATAAGATCACACATCTAAATATAAAACACAGACTGACCATAATTAACCCTGTTCACGTTGTTTCCTCTTGTTTGTACCTCTTTAAAAATGCTTCCTTTGATCTGTTGGTTTAAATTAACGTATTAAAGAACTGTGTATAATGAATGTTAATGTAAAACTTGCTCCGTTTTTTTTAGCAGCAGTTGGGTGCACGGCCCTGACCTGCTGTCTGATGAGAAGCATTTAAAAAAAGTGTTTTTAACATGAAACTTTATTGATGAAAGAATACAGCCTTTAGGATGAGTGATGGGGAAACAAGGACATTTTTATAATTTTTAATGTTGCACTTTCTGTTGTTTAACACTAACAGTAGAAAAATGAAATCAACAGAAGTAACCATCTCCAGCCATGATGGCAGATCAGCACTACTCACTGAACAGGCTGCTGTTTGGGAGCAGTAGAGATGTTTATTTTATTCAGAGATACTAAATTATGGTATCTGAGTATAGACTGGTGAACTCTTGATACCGGATCCCAAATTTCAGTCTGAACAGAAACAAAGAATAAAGCCTTGTTTACAGTTGCACAAAACTCCTGAATCTTTCCCTCTGACTTTATCCCAAGTCTCTTCTGCCAGCCTCCTGGTATATTTTCTGCATGAAGTCCGAGTGAGCTGATGTGAGAACGCAGCAGGAGAATTCCCCTCCTGTGAGTGGGAGGGGTTGGAGATGTTTATTCCTTGCGATCAGAGCACTGCCATAAACTTGAATGCACGTGACTGAAGCACATATTTAAACTGCTGCATTGTTTTCTGTTCATCAGTATTTTTTTCTTCACTTTTTTGTTGATATTGTCAAGCTGTAGTACTACACATAGCATTGACATAAAGTCAATTATTGTCATTATAACGTTGTATAGCTCACTTTATTACATCCGTCACTCCCCCCCATCTGATGGGGACACTCTCCCGCTGTGAGGTGCATGTAACTGACTCAGGAGGCTTTCAGGGGCAGTCCTCCTGGAATTCTCTTTCACGAGTGCATATGTGAAAAAATCGTGTGTCTGATTGATTGATTCTGTACCGTAATAGGGTCAACTAAAACCTTGTTTACTGAACTAAAGCATGTTTATGCTCCAAATACATCTGACAGAGATTATTCTGATTTAATTTATTCTGTGATAGCAAAGAATCAAAGTTTTTCCTTAATCCTTCTAGAAACTGTAACGCCCATCACAACATGTCTAATTAACACTACCCCACCCCCAACCTGTTGAAGCTGACCCCCAGATGACAGCCCTGTTGCCCTGTACTCTTGTAACCCCCCCCCCTGTGTCTGTATTTCTGAATAGGCATAAGTGACTGGCAGTGGAACCACTCAGGGCCACGAAAAGGTAATCCAGTAGCTCGTAGCGGAAACCCCTAAACAATCCTCTAAGTGGCCAGTTTTCACTCCAGTACAGAAGCTTTTCTTATCTCAGCACTGCTATGATTTTAGGTTCTCATGTTCTGAAGATGTAGAGTTTTGTTAATGTAAGGTTAAATTTCATGAAGCAGGATCAGTAGATGTTTGAAATAAACCTCAAACTGGACCATAACACTGAGCTTGATGCACACTGCCTGGCCTAAAATCACAGGTCAAACTACATTCTCAATTCTGTCCCTGATTGGGGATAATTTGGACGGTTCAAGTACCTTCTCAGAATGATCAATAATTATTATTCTGGTAGCATTTTTTATAAAACATGAAAACTTATTTAAGTGATTTCCCAGTTGAGGTTGGGTCCTAACCGGGCCTGACTGCCAGCTGACTTTCTCACAGTGAAGGTGAAATGAGTACATTAAAAGAACCTGAACTTACCTGGGATCAGGTGGATTGTTGGTCCTGCAGTGTGGTGTGCATCAAGCTTTAGATTTACTGAGCTTCAGATATCCTCCATGATGTGTTTAGCTGTGTTTCCACAATAACAACTTCGCCAGGGACATTGGGATGAACTTGGTGTGTTTCCACCTGAGGGGCCAGGGACTTTAAGGCTGGAGATATAGTATTTAGTTTATTTTTATTTTTTACTTTGCGTTCCTTAACACAACCAACTGCATCATGAATTTAATTTTTCACCAGCCTGGCTACACACTACATGTGTTTCTGTAAGATACCTCTAGAGGGCACACCAGTGAGCTTAAGTATAAACAACAGACCTGGGGTCCTTTTCAATAAATTTTACATCCTCTCTCCTCGATTCACTCGGAATTTGTTACTTCTCTGCCACGATGACAATCTTCCTGTGCTTTTATATGCACCTGGCAGAGAAGAGGAGAGAGGAGGCTTCTGGAGGAGCTCAGAGCAAGGGTACACCAGTGTATCCTCCTCAGAAGTCTTTTGACCAAACATGTGACATGAATGGCACCTCCAAACCATTTATACTTATTTTCTTCACATTGATTATTCCTCGAGGGCTAAAATGCAGAAAATACAACAGTTAAACACACAGTGATGGTGAAATGTATTTGTACACATTATACATGAAAATTAAATTCTTTTTCATGCACATTGCACACTTGTGCGTTTATTTAAAAGCAAGAATATCTCCAGTCTTATTCCCTGAAGGTCCCTGTTAGGGAGGTAATGCTTTTGGAAAAATTGGGGTCTTTAGGGGTTGTGACAATCAGAGCCGATATTTTTAAATGCTCTCTTCCACACCTCAGCAGACTAACTTGATGTGTCTATAGACTAAGTGGAAACACAGATAACAATGTCCTGGAGGAAATCCCTTAAAAAATATCCACCAAATAAGTCCTGTTGACTTTTGGTGGAGACTTAGCTTTACTGTTTAAAATGAAAGTTTTGAATGAAAGCAGATGGACAGTTAGCTGGTTAGTCTATTGATCCTGCTTTTTGAATTTACCCCTCAGGTGAGTTGACGGTAGGAGAGATTTTAAATAACTCCTTCCAAGTCCTAATTGACAACTCTCACAAAGGTAGGTTTCCTCCTCCATATTCCCACAGTTGACATAATGCATTAATGATCATGTGGTGACGTTTTCAGCCTCGGAGCGTACAGGGCTGCTGACTCTCCCTGTGCTGGACAGGACATATATTCAGCCTGGCCGATCAGACCTAAAGTCACTTTCTTCTGTCTCTTTAACACAGATGCCAACAATGTGCACAACAACTCCGCCACCTCCACGCCCGTCACCAACTCAGCAGCCATCACCTCAGCTATTAACCGCGGTGCCAGTAACCCCGTCACCATCGCCGCTCAGATGAACATCGCCACCAGCACGGTGAACATCACGTCCTCGATGAACCTGCAGCACCCTGTCACCATCACCGGCCCCGTCAACCTGGCCTCCGTCAACATCCCGACGACAGCACACATGAATATCGCCCACCCGGTGGCCATCACCTCACCCATGTCCATGAATATCACCGGGCCACTCAACATCGCCATGAGGCCCATGGATAGCATGCCTTTTCTATCCCAAGTCCTGCCCTCCTCCCCGCCCTGGTAGAGCTGATTGTAAACTTGTGTTGAAGCTGATCATGTTTTAACTGCCTGATAATGGAGCAACCGGTCACATCTTTATGGTCAATGATGGTGTCTGAAACCTGAAGAGCTGATAACCAATGATAAAAAAAAAAAAAAAAAGTACTGAAGATAGCAATGAATGAATGTTACTCCCATTGTGGCATTATGTGTTTTTTTTTTTTTTATTATTTATGAAAGAAAATGTTTCAGGCTTATCTGGCTAACAGTCAGTCAAAATGAATTGAATGAAGAGATCATTTTTTCGGCTAACCCAGTAGTTAAATCAGTCGACCAATTAAGGTACTTCATCATATTGATGAACTTAATATCTGAAAATAATATCACCATGCTGGAGCCTCGCTCATGAAACTATAACCCGTACTGTCAAATTGCCATATCTAGTAGTAGGGAGTTGGAAGGAAAAGGCAGATTTAAAGTTTCTGGTTATATCTGCCTGTAAAGCTCATTTAATACTTTAATAATTTAATGGGAAAGATCTTAATGAATTCTAAAACGTCCTGAGATTAAGTTGTTTTGATCAAGTATTTACTTTGATGGTCAGATTAACTTATTTTTGTTTTGATGAATGATGCTACAAAACACTCCAGATTAAGTTTTTCTCATGCAAACATGACTTTGGTGGGGAGGATGTGTGGAGGGGGTTATTTAGCGCACATTTTCTCTGTAAATATAGACCATTAATGCCAAAGATTTTCTAAGTGAACTGTTTCCATTTGAATGCTATATTTAAAAGGATGAAATAAGCATTTGGACAGCCTTTAGACCATCAATAGACACTTAAATGTCCTTCAAAAACCTGCAGTAAAACACCTCCAGCCCCAATCCACATCACCAATTTACATTACCCGTCATGTCAGTGAGATAATCTTTTAACTTTTTATATTTTGTTTTTAAATCTGATCATGTTTTTAATGTTACTGGATGATCGTCACATCTTCAGGTTTCATGACACATTCAAACAAAAAGAGTATTTTCTTCCACAGTTGAACATTATCAGGCAGTTAATACAGCATCCGTTTCAACATGTTCACCCTTACTGTGTTTGTATTTATCCCCTTTTATTTCACTCGACTAGTTTGTTTCCTCTGACAGATGGTAGAATGGTAGAATGGTAGGGTGAGCAGTCTCATCACAGCAGTAAACACTCAACAGCATGCTGTGAAGCAAACCCTTTACAGCCAATTTTTTTTTTTCGGACTTCTTTTTAAAGTTCTATTTAGCCACAGAAGGACCGTGTAGTTTTTGTAAAAGTGACCAGTGAAAGATGATTTCCTCAGCTGGTCGTGTGACTTCAAGCATGGGTGATGTGTGACACCTGAGGAATTGTTTCACAGCTCCTTAAATGGAAGTGTATCGCTGGACTTCTTAAACACTTCCCCTTAAGGCAGATTTTTTTTTTCAAGTTCTTTTTATATATTGTTTTTAGTGGACTTATCAGTATTTGATAGTTTATGTATTTTAAAGTTAAAGCTTCCATTTTGGGGGAGGGAGGGGGTGAGTGATAATCTTTATTTCACTGATGTTCCAGAGGAGGTCTTTGATCTGTCAAACATCTGCTCCCCCCATGTCTGTATTTCAACATTGCTGGAAACCAGTCACTTGTCACTGCTGCATAATCTGCACAAGTTTATCTGTGACATGTGTTTGTATGTATTTATAAATCAGGACAAGACGGTTGAAGGTACAGCAGATAGGAAATGTCTCGTTCTAAAAGCATGTTCCCAAGGTTTTTGCCTTTTTAAATGGCAGTATTATCAAAGGTCAAATGATTTTAATTTTGATTACTGACAGCTTTTTTAACTGTAGAGGTCAAGAGCGCCACCCAGTGGCTTATTAGACTGTGATACACAAGCAGTCCCAAAGTTAACTCTTGCGCTATGTTCAGTTGATTAGATAGTTTACTTTAGCAGGTCTAGGATCCCATCACTGTCAGTCAAACTCAGGAAGGTTACTGAGAATAGTCTTCAAACATTTAACACTGATCATTTCTTTGTAATTATCAAACACTATCTTATTGCCTTTCACCTGTGGGAGCATTACTGGGCTCACCACAGGAAACAATGCAAGAACTGTATCACCACTTGTGTGGCCGTCCATCAGGGAGAGTTCAGAGAAATGAACAGACTCAAAAAAGGGAAAGAGCTGGAGTCGGGTTCTTCTTTTATAAACACAAGTCCAAAATTCTAAAATGTATACCTTCAGCGAGCATCAGGTGTGTAGCTGCAGCTTGGTGTAGTTTTTGCCTCAAATAACACAGAAATTCAGAATTAGTCATATAAAACTATTCAAAGAATTAACAGTCATTTTGAATTCAGGCCCTATTTTAATGACTTGTGTACTAAATGTTTTGGGATTGGGGTTGCCTCAGCGGGCAGCTAAAAAGGCTACAACACAACCCTGCTGGCAAATTATCCAAATTAAAGTATGTCGACTGTAACTGCTTGTTTTGCAACTGACAGAGCATTTATTCCAAGTGTCCGAATGTCTACCTCTTCTCACCAATTCTGACTTATACTTCCATTCTCATCCTCCTGCAACATCTCAACTCTCAAAACAAGATTTTGAATGAGAATGACTTGACCTTGAGCCAGGCTTGTCCCGAAGCTAAATTTACCTCCTGGGAAACTTTCCTTGTTCAGGACAATGAAGACCTGTCCCATCAGCTCGTATGTTCATGCAAGACTTCTCCTGAAGGAGACTTGTCCCCGATGAAGACCTTCTCCTAGGAGACTTTTTCTTTAGTGAGTCTTCTTTTTGATCATGATCTTCTTAAGCACAAGTCCTTGTGAGAGACTTTTCCCTGGGCAGATTCATCATTCAAGTGAGACTTGTCCTTGAATGAGACCTTGGAGAAGGACTTTGAGCTGAACTGCTTTTCTAGTTGGACTTCTCCTTGAGGGAAACATTGCTCTTGGTGAAACTTTCTGACTTCTTGAGGGACCTCAAGTGAGATTTGTCCTTGAGTGAGGTCTTCCTGGAATGAGGCTTGTCCTTGATGAGGACCTGTTTTAAGTAAAAGTTGTCCTTGTTCCAGTTTTCTTCAGCTGCATCCAGCAGTCCTTGATCTTAAATGAGAATTTTCTTTACTTGAGCAAGACTTGTCCCTCAGGGGGACTGCTTAATGATTGGGAGTTATGTTTGTTATTAACAAAAAAAAACTTAATCTCTATTAAAAATGCACCTTTGGAGCCTATCCATGATGTCAGCCATAAAAGCAAGCACTTGCAGTTGCAAACTTTCCAGGGCCGGATAACCCAAATGATGTCCTCTAGGAGTCACTTATGGTGGCATTACAAAATTAGTTTACAAATGTCTTCCTTTTAGAGATGACCTCATTGTCATATAAATAGACTAAACAGGACCATCTCATTAATGAATGCAGTTTTTAAAGAGCCAAAATCACTCCAGCCCTTTCCTTTGCCAGTTTGACTTTCTCTGTAGATCTCACCTGCACAGCTTGGAGTGTGGTTTAGTTCAGCTGTTATTTTATCACTTATTGTTTCTGGACAGTTGAGGCTGTGATCACAAAGAAAGCTTTATAAAGGTGTCAGAAGGGGTTGCCAACCCATCGTCATGGATTGCCAATCCACTATATGTTACATCATTCAAGGTTCTTCAAAATTCTCACTCGGGGGTTAAAAAAGTGAAACCCCAAAAGTCATTCTGAAGCTGTGTTCAGACCAAACCTTGTCATCTCTGGTATCATATCGGCACCTGGATTCTCACAGCTGGATTAATCGTCCAACTCCTCCATAAACTGTGTCTGGGTGAACGTTTCCTGCTTCCAGCAACTTAAGGCTGAGGCATTCCCAGTTTGATTAATTGCCGATTATGAGTACGAGCATTTCTCTTAAGGACACAAACTAGCAGTGTTAAAACAGTGGAGCTCCTGTCCATCTGTCTCGACTGAGCGAGTTTCCCTGTATCTAACAAGGCTAAAGTTGGCTGATAATCTGAGTAAGTACAAAAACAGTACTGACAAACATTTCTGAAACTTGTTACTCGTGAGTATTGGTGATACATGAACTGTAGTCCAGTGCTGGATTTTTTTAATGGCCTGAAATGACCAATGAAATGGCCCTGTGAAAGATTGACTTACTTTTGGTCTGAACAGAACTTAATACTATGGTTGTTCCACTTCTTGCAGTCCTACACGTAGTAGGAATGCAAACTCCATGTTTTGGGGGTCCTCCCTTGGAGCCAGTCATCAGTCCCCATGTTAGGGCTGTGATGTTGAGACTCATTGAGAGCTGGGGCTTATACTACTAGGCAAGGTGAACATAAAATGTATCTTTGGCTTCATTAACACGGGCATAAGAGTGCGTTCACACAGTGTTAGATTCATATAACCTATCTTGTGGTGTGTAATATTTCAGCTCCAACGGTATCAAATAGTGTGTTCTGGAGCTTTAGTAGGATGATCTTTTAAGTTACCACGGTTACCTATCTGGGTAAGAAGTGAATGGCCTTGGTAGGTGCTAACCCTGAAGTTACCTTGATAACTAAACAGCCTGCTTATTAGTATATCCCCCAGGTAACTGAAAGGTTTGATGTGTCATCTCAGCCCTTGAACAGCGAGGGGTTAAAGTCTCTTGTGATCTCAGCCTCAGCGGTTCCTGCACCAGGCCTGCGTAATGTTGCGCAGCTCGGGCTGTTTGTGTCGTGAGGACAAAAGCAAAATTAGTTTGTAGATGTGAAGCCTTTCTTAGTGAAGGCCTTTTTTTTCAGTGCAGGATCTCTGAAGCACTTGCAGCAATTTGTAGGATGTGCACACTACAGAGGAGCGGTACTTAGAGGGGCATTTATGTTCGGTGGAATCACACAATGGTTGGCCTGTTAAGGTTTATGTTTGCATGCCAACACAATCCACCAGTGCTCTAACACAGAATGGCATTATGATCCTGGAAAAATTACTCATTTTATGTCACTGTTTGTTTTTTTCTTTTGTTTCCAATGTTGCATGTGGACAATGGAGCTCGTCCAGTGTAGGTTTGAGTTCAACAACCGTTCTTAGAAGGCTAGACTTTTTATGAAAAGAAAACACTAAAAAAAAAAAAAAAAAAAAAAATGTAGGATGACACAAAGTGTGAGATGTCATTTGTCCTTCTTCAGTGGCCGTAAACGAAGTGTGCCTGAAAAACTTCACAAGGCTTCTTCCACACGTCGACTCTTCCTCCCGTGGGCGGTCTTCTGTGTGGCAACGAGGTCTGTGAAGACGCCTTCATCAGTTCAGATGTTCTTGGGCCCTCAAGGTCTGTAAACCAAACTGTCATGATTTGCTTTTTCATTTTTAAACCGGATTATGTTTTGTATCAGAAACAGCATTAAAAAACAATAATTGATCTTTATTTGTTAATGTATGGATGACATATATCCATGTGGTTTAATTTGACTCCAACCTTATGTGAACAAACATTTATTTGGCCAAACTATCTTTTTTTATTTTTTCAAGTTTGTGATGAATTTGGCAGATGTGAAGGCAAATGAATGTATATCTTTGTACAAACCATTTAGTTCAGAGGACATGTTAGCTAAGAGACTCATGCAAGAAAAACAAACCTTTTATAAAACTTTTTGTATTAGAACATTAACAATGGTAATTTTTGTATATACGAAGGCTAGGCTTTCTGATTAGCAGAAAGGTAAAACATTCCTACATTTTTTTTTAAATGTATGTCCATTGAGAAAATTAATTATGGAAAAATGCGCAATGTTTTATGTGCCTTTTATTTGGGTTTGTCTAAATAAAAGAAACCAATAAAACATGACTGTGGACTGTCAGTGCTGAGTCGATCCTGTCCATCTCAGCTGCACCCAAGATGCTCCTCCTGACCAGGAAAGATGCTCCTCCTGACCAGGAAAGGTGCTCCTCTTCAATAGGAGAAATATTCCTCTTCATCGAGAAAGATGCCCCTCTTCATGGAGAGTCACTCCTCATCATCAGGAGAGAGGCTCTCTGGCCGTAGTTTTAGTTTTAGTTTGTGTTTTTTTGGAGGTTCAGACGGATACCAAAGTCCTCTCTCTGTTTGAGGTATCTTTGTGTCTTCACTGGCTCAGTGTCCTTACAGTTGGCCCACTCATGATGAAAGTGCCTCTGTGACTTCGCTAACTGGAGTGGATTGTGGAGGATTTTGTGCCAAATCGTCGTCTGCAAGTGACGACAAAAACATTTTTTTTTTTTTTTTTTTTTCATTAACTATTAAACTTGGAAAATGGCACAGGCTGTGTGAAGTGTGTCTTTGATTAGTGGCATCTAAAGGAGTTCAGATTTGATTTGGACTGTTGCAGTCCTCTGGGCCCAGGGAAATCTTACTGGTCCCTCATGCAGACATATTTCAGACTTGGGAAAGGCCTTCCTCTGATTAAACATGAGTCAAAGCAGCTCTTGGCAACTGGCCAAGGGTTAAATTCCTCAAAATGATTGAATGTTTGATAGTTTTGAGCAGGGCGGAAGTTGTTAAAAAGATTAATTGCAGAAATAAATATTAATGTGTACTATTTTTATAGCAGTTTTTTGAAAGTTGACATTTTTGTCCTTAATGACTTAAGAGGGTAGTCGATTAAACTGATGCCTGAGGGTGAAGCTGCTGCCCTGTAATAACATTTCTTACACGAGAAAGTGCTGAACTTTAGGGGCCGTAATCACAAAGCCTCCTAAATACTAAGAGTTGCGCCTAGTGATGAAATTCTAATGAATGATTTATGAGCCAGGAATGGACAGAAACGTTTATCTTAGTGAGGAGGCGTGGTCAGCCCTGTTGCTCGGTATGACAACCTTTTTCAGAAGCTGTGATTGCCCACTTGTGCAGCAGCTTCTTCACATGCTGAGAGTTATATCAGCATGTGAAGAGCCTTAATTAGTGATGAGATAAACCTGTGGAGGTAACCACATGTAGAGGAACTCAACATGCATGTCTCACTTTGTACTCAAACAAGTCATAGAAGGATTGAAATGTCTGCACAAAATATTTTTGTCTGTTCTGCCCGACTGAGTCAAAAATATTCTTCATGTTGTGTTTAAAGAACATTTCTCAGTTTTCTCCTCAGCTTGAGAAACTCTTCATCCTGTGCAAAGTCCTCCTCACTACTCCTAATACTTTTACACCTTATGGAGCTCTCTTAAAGGCTAAGGAGCTTTGTTAATAACTTTCATCTTTAAAATGATCTAGTCTAAACGTTGAGGGAAAATTCTTAGAAAATGTCTGGATTCTAAGAATTGTGTCACTAGGAGCGACTCTTAGTGCTTAGTAGGCTTTGTGAATTTATGGCCCCAGTACTTTTAAAAAATGCTGATCAAAAAAATAACAGATTGTATGCTTTTAAAATGTGGCCTGTTGTGTAATAGAGGTGTTGTTATAGTAATATATCAGGGTTGACTGACGCTGTGGGCCCAGTAATCCTGGAGACACCTCTGCCTGCAGCTTCAGTACTCATGGATTCAGTTTAAATCGTGTTTTATCGCTCTATGTATATCGGATGGAGAGCTGCACAGGCTTCAGCTGCTGTCATTAGTCTGAAGCATCATCCAGAAAACAAAGAAATGCAGAATAATTTATTCCTGTCTAACTTTTTGGAGCTGCATTAAAACAGAACTTTTGCATAAGCCTGCATTCTGTACTCTTTCTAGCTCGTTCCATGCTCTTTTTGTTTGACTGTTCCCGGCTGTTCAAAAAGGAACCCCCCATTGTGTTTTGAAATCTTTGTTGCACTGTACATTGCCAGCCTTTGTAGCACCGTCACACAATGCCAGTTTCAGACAGAGCGGCTCAATATGTGTGGTCAGCCTATTCTCCCCCTGCACGCTCAACACGATTCATCTCATCATTGCTTCAAGATAAAAAAATAGCCATGCACGCTGCATGGCAAAGGCCACTGTGTGAGGATTTATTCTGGAAAAATCAAGGACACATTCAGGTGAGTTCTTCATTTTATAACTTTCTACTATTAAACAAAAGAGGAGCTTGTCTAACTGTCTGGCAAGGAGTCAGACTGACAGAAAAACTCATATTTATAGAAACCCAGTTATAAAGAGCTACAAATGATAAGTCTGTGTGATGTGAAGTTTCAACTTTAGTGTGGAAAAGAATGAAAGCCACTGAAAAACACTGAAGGTTTAAAGTTACAGAAAAGGCTTTGCTGAAGCTGACATTTATATATTTTAGATGAATTACCTCCTAATTCAAAACTCCCATGCTCTGACAAACAGAAATATTTCACTGAATTTATCAGCATCCTCACCTGAATTTATTTCCTCATTATATAAAGAAAAGTCTTTCATCTATAACAATAATGCACTGAATAGGATGTCAGCTGAACGCCTGAGACTGACTCAAGCTGATCCAGGTGTCTGATACCAAAACAACGTTTCTCCAACCTGTAATCAACCTGTGTATTTTTAATCAATATTATGTGCACTATTATTCTATTACTGTTTCCCTTCCCCTGGATTGTTAATCATCATCATGGGATGGGACAGTTGGGGGTGAAATGTTGAGCTTGTTTACAAAACAATCTCAGCAGAAATGTCCCCATGGGATCAATAGAGTGCTTCTGTTTCCTATTCTATGGAGCCCTAAGCGGACATGCATCAATATATTTAGTTTAACTCCGCGTCCCAGAGGTAACAAATACATTTCAGTTGTTTTCTGGAGATCTTTATTTTGGGACATCAATGGGTGGGTTTCTGCTTTCTGAAAAAACTACAAATATGTCTGCCACTGCTGCGTAAAAGTCTGAATCTGATATTACTTCACCATGACACAAACTGGACAATAGTTCATGCTGTGTATAAAAGATGAGTTCTGTATTATGTTAAACTAGAAACTACATGAAATGAATGTTTACGCTGACACCCTGACCCTATAGAGCACATATTCTATAACTTGGACTTTTAGTAGGTCCAGAGGCATTTAGCTATATTCACAATACATCAAGAAGAGCAAAAATGAAAGTTGTAAAGGTCTGGTAGTCCAGATGATGACCTGTCAGGTCACCCCCAACCCCCACCTCCCACACACATCAGCAAAAATCAACCCTGAGATATTGCCACATTAATAAATTAGGGTTGATATTCCATTACACAAATGACACATTCAAAGACCTAATCTAATGTCAGGCACATTTTACTCCATTGGTTTTGGTACAATACATTTTAAAAGGATAAAATATCTGTTACTTTAATGATCCCCACTATCAAAAAGGACTGACGCTTTAAAAAAAATTATGTCTCTTTTATAAGCTGCACACTGCCTTACTGTAATTGCACAAGTACATTGCCAACTTTCGGATTTATGCGTTGGATAAATCCCAATGTTGCCAATGTCTAACGCATAAAATCTAAAGTTGCCAAGTTGACAACGTTTGATGCTTCAATCCCAACCAAAGTCTAAAGTATAAATGGAAGTTGAGCTTGTATAGCACATTACTAGTCTTCTGACTACTCAAAGCACTTTTAAACCGCAGGTCACAGCTTTTGTATAATTAAGAAAGTGTGCAGGAGTTTGCCTGAAAATGTTATTAATTACACAACAAATTATCCTATATTGGGTTTCCAGGACTTCTATTTGTGATGCTGTGTTATCAAGCAGGATCAGGCCAGGATCAACTTTTCAAGGGGCATAAAGGTCCGTCCAGCCAATTGTTGTATAGGCAGGTCCCCTCCCCACAAGAACCTGTCCTCCCAGGAAGCGCTGGCGCTCCTTTGAGGACCATTTGGAGGTAAAAATAAAAGGACACTGGTCTTGATTTAGACATGATCCTCCCAGTGGAAACATTCATCCTACGTCCCAATTCAAGGGTAAATCCTTCAGAGGGCTCATTTAGAGACTGATAACATCCCAGTGGTTCATTGAGGGCTGAAAGATGCGCTGTATACCTTCATAACCCAACATATCCCATGATTCATTGCAGACCAATTCATTGTTCAGGCTGAGTCAGGAGCGTCTCTAAGATTTCTGGGCCCCATGAAAAGATATCTCATTGGGCTCCTCTGCCACAGTCAACCCTGAGATATTACCATAACCACACCTCCATTACCGAATGGATTATTAAAAGATTTAAGTTTAGGTCGGCCACATTTTACTCATTCAGTGCTTTTTGATAGCACACGTATTAAAAGGAATATTGCCAATATTGCACAAATATGTTTAACATTTCAGTAGGGCTTCCTTATGAAACTTCTTTTTTTTAAATATCATCTATTTCATAAGATGTGTGCTTAAGAGAAGAATGAGTCCGTCATGAATTATATTGACAACAGTGGGATTTGTGCGTCAGACTATAAGAACACATACTTTCATTTGTGCAGTCCGACTCACAAATCCCAATGTTGCAAATGTTTTTTGTGCAATTTAGACAGTGTGCAGGAACTTCCCTCCATTTGTTGAAAAAAAAACAAGAAATTTCCAAATATTTGATTACCTCAGACTTCTATTTTTGGTGCCATGTTGTCAAAATTTTACTAGAATCGTATCAAAGATTAAAATTCTTAAAGCAAATTACACAAAGCTGGCTGGATGATAAACCCTCCTCTATTAATGCATGGAAGTTAACAGTGGAAGATATTAAAGAAATGGAAAGAATTACATATAGGCTAAGACACAGAGAAGATGAATTCATGTGTTACTGGAGTAAATGGATAAAGGAAACAGATAAAGTGGAATAATAACAGGTATGTAAATTAAATTATATTAAATTAAGAGAGTAGTGAAGGAACATTTCATGTATGTATTCTTGTATGTTTAAAAAACTATATATAAAAATGTGCCAGGATGAACAAAAATTGTGATGAAATATGACAACTTGTAATGAAGTAAAACAGCCTGCACTAAAGTATTAAAAAAAAAGATTAAGATTAAAATTCTGGTATTGTGACACTGTTAAATAATTATAAATACAGTATATCGCCTGTCCATAGCCCTAAAAGGTCGGTTTGATTATTTTTTGTGAGTGTGACTTCTGTTTTGTTTTTTGTTTGTTTCATTTGTTTTTTGTTTTGAAATAAATTCTTGGAACAAATTTTGCTCTGCTATGTTTTGTTTTTTTGTAACCAAACTAGTAGTGTCTTAAACAATAAGGTATGTAACAAGGGTAGGTGTAATAAGCTAAAGCTTCAATCTACACCTTTTCAGTCAAAATGTTTTTGTTTTTTTCTTGTGACCGAAATAAATCATTATTATTATTATTACTACAAGTAAAAAAAAAAATGATATGCTGGCTGACTGGCTGTTAACATCCCTAATGATGTGTCATTTACCTTCTCTCTCAGGGTGAGCGATGGGGGATTGGTCCATTCTCGGCCGCTTCCTGTCCGAGGTCCAGAACCACTCCACAGTGATCGGGAAGATCTGGCTCACCATGCTGCTCATCTTCCGCATCCTGCTGGTGGCGCTGGTGGGCGACGCCGTGTACAGCGACGAGCAGTCCAAGTTCACCTGTAACACCCAGCAGCCCGGCTGTAACAACGTGTGCTACGACACCTTCGCCCCCGTGTCTCACCTGAGGTTCTGGGTGTTCCAGATCGTGCTGGTGTCCACGCCGTCCATCTTTTACATCGTGTTCGTTCTTCACAAGATCGCCAAGGACGAGAAGCTGGGCGAGCAGAAGCCTCAGGTGTTGACTCAGAGAGCATCCAGACAGAGGCGGGAGAGGAGCATGGAGAAGGAGGGGGTGGAGTCTCTGAGAGTGGGCGTGCCTACATACTGTCCCCACTACAGGGAGGACTGGGACCCCCGGGACAGGGAGGGGGAGGGTCAGAGGTACCTGGAGGAGGATTATGGCGAGGTCGGGGAGGACCCCACCCGTCAGTCCAACCAGATCCTGCTCATCTACATCCTGCACGTGCTGCTGCGCTCCGTCATGGAGATCACCTTCCTGATTGGTCAGTACTTCCTGTTTGGGTTCGAGGTGCCTCACCTGTACCGCTGCGAGACCTACCCCTGCCCCACCCGGACGGACTGCTTTGTGTCCAGGGCCACAGAGAAGACCATCTTTTTAAACTTCATGTTCAGCATCAGCCTGGGCTGCTTCGTGCTCAACATGGCCGAGCTGCACTACCTCGGCTGGGTCTACATCTTCAGGATCCTATGCTCCGCATGCTCCACCTGCTGCGGTCAGGACAGGGACACCATCCGCCTGTACTCCCACCACAACCCCCTCCTCCTGCAGCTCCGACACTCTCTGAGGGGACAGCTCGTCCTGCAGACACCGTCCGCCATGGTCCCCGAGAAGAGCGGGGGTCTGCTCGCACATGGCCCGGCCATCTCCTTCGAGACCGACTCGACCGTCGAGTGCACGTCAAAGAGGAGTCCAGAGAGCAGGGACAAGGTCAAGGTGAAGCTGGCCAACATGGCCCGCATGGGACGGACTAAGAAGTCCTGGCTCTGAGAGAGACCACTTTAGATCCGCGACGAAGAGGACTGACACGCTTCACATGGACATTAATATTAAAAAGACAATGTGACCTTTTAAACTGCTGACACATCACTTTATATCTGAGACAAAGAGAACTGTAACACTTCACATGGACATTCATTTTCTGAATATGTAGACAGCAGGAGAATCTGTTTCTTTAGCTGTGTCCTAAATCAGTTCAGTATACTTAAAGTACACAGACAGCAGAGCAGTGAAGAGAAGTTGAAGGATTTCTTTCTCACCTCTTACACAATCAAGACTGAGGCAAAGTGTCAGTGTTGATTTCATCAAAACTTTTGATTATTACTTCTGCTACAAAAAAGTATAAATCGTACAAAACACACGTCATAAGTAACTTAAATGACGTAGGAAATTATTTCAACCCAAACCAGCTTTGAAAAAATATATATTGATCCAACCTTTACTTAGCCAGGTTTGTCGAGACAGTCAGCAGCAAAAAACACAAAGTTACAGACAGAGACACAAAAGGAGAGAAGGAGACAAAGTCAGTCAATCAAATAAGCAATCAATCTATTTGTATAGAGCCAGTTCATAACAAAAGTGATCTCAAGACACTATCAATGAGTATAAACTGGGAACCAGTAGTTCAAGCAGTTGAGCTAAAAACATCAACATCCTGTAGAATCTGCTTCCAAGTGTTTCATTTTAGATTTTAAAACATTTAAGGACTTCAGTTCCTTGCGTTTGAAGTCATTCTGTAACAGACTCCAGGCTGAGGGCGCAGAATTAAAAAACCTTTTTCGAATGTATTTCCGAGCGTTTGGGACAGAGAGTATTAAGAGATCCTGAGAATGCAAAAAACATCTAGTACTACTTCTATTTATTTAAACCAAACCGAGATGATTTGGTCCCTAAATTTTACCAAACAGCGACTGTTTATTACCTTAAATACGTGTAACAAAGGCTTTCTTCTTCTTCTCTTGTCTGCACTTTCATCTGGCTGTTTCCTCTGTGACTACACTTCATTTTTGACACATTTTGTGCTTAAGTGGTAAATCCTTTAAGAGAATTACAGATGTGGTCATTCATGTGATTCTGTGAGACCATGTTGGATATTTCTGTCACTTTATGTGCATATAATCTGGAATCTCGACATCATGAATGTCTTCAAGTTGATGCATGTAAATGTCTGTCTTTATAACTGGCCTCCAACACGTCCTAGAGTTTAGAACAGCCTGATAACTCCTCATACCTGAAGATGTTTTTAGTTATAACTCTGGTTTATGGAGATATTGTGAAGAGTACAGATGAAATAATCTGGTGTTTTACAGCATTATCAAGTTTAAAGAACAACTGTGGGGATCACTTTTTCAAGCAACATGAAAACAGAACTGACTTAAAACAAGCAGAAAGAGAAACCTTTGGTAAAGAATTTACGATTCATCTAATCCGTGTTAATAACTTCACCTAGAAATGCTCCACCCTGTGCAGAGCTGATGATGTTGGGACACAGCTTTAGATTCATGATCCTGCTCAGTCTGTACGATGATTCAGATATTTAAAATGAAACAGAATATTAACACACATGTTGATTGTTCACATCATACTCAGCAGTGGTTTCTAAATTATTGTTGAGGCAGATTGGGTTTCAGCATGGACATGGAATAATTCCTCATAAAGTTTAAAATGATCACGTTTATAGAAATGATGAAGTTTCATTTCTGTGCTGTTGCTGCTGAAGTTTTAAACCTAAATCAGATATTTGAAAGTTTTGACTGTGTTGTGATGAAGCAGCCGCCACAGTGTGACACTGTTGTTATTTTTGGCCCTCTTTAGGCTTCATTTTTATTTTTATTTTGCTGTGAACAATCATGTTGTCAACCTTTCAGTTTTCACACAGAAGAGTTCTTTATCTGGATAAAAGAGGACTTAGTAGGCATTATCAACTTTCTTATTTTTTTAAAGATCACACACACACATGACACAAGCCTGTAGGTTGTTATTTTGCAGTTTATTCCTAACAGCCTATCTCACAGTTATAATAACTTACAGAGAATACATTTTTACATTCAGTGAACAGCAGTAATGTACACACCACAACTCTAACCTGAAGATTTCAGAAAGTCTGCCCCTGAAATCCTCCTGAGAATGTTTTCACACGAGAAATGTTCACTGTCGGACAGAAGAAGCAGAGTCTTTTGACATTAAGACAGTTTTTGTCTTTATATCAGTGCCACATGTAATTGGACATTATAACAGTAGAGACAAAGAGTTTTAAAGAACATACTGGTGAGCAGAGAAGAAAATGAAGGAGCTTCATTACGTGCACATCGATCCCAGGATATAAACGCCATCGCCCCCTCCTGCTCACTCAAGGGGAATTTTCCTGCTGCGTTCACAAATCTCACCCTGACTTCTCACTGAAAATGTACAAGGAGGCTGGCAGGAAGAAGTCTGACTCAAGCCAGGGTGAAAACTTTGGCTCTTTATTCACATATCCAGCTCACGCTGAAAAAAGTTTTTTTAAATGTGAAAACATCACAAACCATCAGATCATCATGTGCAGTATGCTCCATATGTGGTAACAAACAGTAGCCTAATGATATGTGCTAATATTAGTTTATTGTAAAGGGTGGGACAGTGCTTTGTAATTAGGTTAAATGAAATGTATAAATATCACAGTTTGATGTCTAATGTTGTGTTTTGATCAGCTGACTGGTCACCTCGATCAGTCATCCTGAGCTCTCATCTCGTGTTTGGAAATGATGAAGTCACATCATCTATCTGCAAACTGTTTACAGTCTGCTAATGTTAGCTGACGGAGGGTAAAACATATTTAATATACACAGCATGTCCTTTATAACCCTGATCAGCTAAACATTCCTCAGGTGCTATGACACATTCTGTCCTGCAGGTGGAGCTCTAAGCTCGTAGTGCAGTATGTCCTGTCACTGCTCACATAACCAACAATGTACAGTGTTTAAAGATTAAAGATGTACACTTTTGATCTCCATGGCAACAGATAATTAAAATAAAATAAATTACTTTTGAGAGAAATATGAGTGCTCTGTAACAAACATTAAATCTCCTGTCTGGTTCAGATTTAATAAACGTGTTTTTCTTTCTATGGTATAAACCCATTTATTGCATCTGAATTATCACTAAAAATCCAGTTGATAATCAGCATGTCTCTGCTGATTATCAAACATTTTCATTATGTCACAGTCTGTCTCTGTTCCATGCCTGCAGATTTACTGTTACAAATTTCAGACTTCATCTCCACCATCACCTGTTTCCACTTCAGTATTTTGTACATTTAACCAACTTTCATTCAGCACCTGTCTGTTCCTCTTAGAACATAGATCTCTGTCTGACTTTGGGTCCTACCTCTGTCCTGCAAAACCAACACTGACAGCCAACCTGCAGCTCAACTGCAAGAAAGAGACCAAAGACAATGAAATGTGGTAACAGTAATGTTTTATAAAGGTAGATGTTTAGTGTACAGCCAAATCTGGAAGGCTTTGAATAATAAACTGGACCTCACCTGTAACCCAGACAGTCTGAAAACTGGAGTTCTCCTATGTTTTTATGAAACCATCTTATGAGTATGTTTAAGCTCCTCCTGACTCTGTCCTTAATATAGTTGTTTACCATACAGTGAGTGTTCAGGTGTAACACATTATTTGATCAAATCTCTGTTTTCTCCAGAGTTACTTCACAATCTTGAGCTGAGAATCCTTTCCAAAATACAACTCTTGTACCAATTGGTCGTGCAGAGTATGAATGTTTGCAGATTAAGGATGTTGCTGTTTAGTGTTTAGGTGGCATCACTTTTTTCTTTATTTGTTTTGGTTTGATTTTGTGCAATTAAGATAGTGCTCTCCCTCGTTTTCTTGCAGCAACTTTTGGTCAAAAATATGGTGCCTAAAAGGTAATACTGTTTATTTGTAAAATTAAGACACTGTGTTGGAGTTTCAATGGATTCTTTTATGTTGCCTATACTAACTTCTTCTCTTACATATCAATTTTCTAAAATACAATTAGACCTATCTTTTTAATGCTTCAGTACTTTCTGATAACATCCATCATTGAAATAAAGATTGTATCATTTGTATCAAAGGGGTGTTTTGAAAGAGTAAAATGTTGACGACCTAAATTTAAATCTTATAATGAGTCATTTGTGTAATGAATGTGTGGTTATAATAACATCTCAGGGTTGACTGAGGCTGTGATGGAGGTGCCCGCATATCTGTTCATGGGACCCTGAAATCCTGGACAAGCCTCTGGACAATCCTGCAGCACAGGTGAACTCATTTTTTAAATGTAAGCCTATTTTATTTAAAGGTGTGCTCGGCTCTTTGAATGATTATTATTTCAGACAGGTAACCCATCATATCTCTACATTTCGCGTCAGTGCATCTGATTGTTGACCGTTTAACGGGGGCAGGGCCTGAAGAATTACGTCACACAGTCGGTCAGTGACGTAGGAGGAGGGACCGCAGACGGACTGATCCCACGTGTGACGGAGCGCCGTCTTCCGAAGCCCGGCTCCATCCTCCGACCCTCCGTCCGCGAGTGTCCGTCAGTCAGCGCTTGCAGCCCGGGCAGACATGGAGGGAGACCGGGGCCAGTCTTCGCCTGGAAGCCCGAGCGATCCGCACCAAGACCCGGGGTAAGGTGACCATCTGTCGGCGTGATTTCACTGCTGCGTCTCACCCTAGCTGTTCTTTAAGAAACTGTTTGACTTTCCTCTGCCTTCATGGTCCGGTCAGCGGCTCATGTTTAAAATGTAAAATCAGACCTACCTTTAGCGGTATACGGCCCCGATGTGAGCTGTTACTGCGCGGGTCGAAGGACGCACCAAACCTCGTTTAGAAATCTCCCGTTTTAATACTACCATACCTGTGGCTTTACACACACGAGTTAAAAAAATGTGATTTTCTCATTTAACGTAATTTAACTTGTTCTTTTATGATCGGCATGTAGTTAACTGGGTTAGCTTCAAGTTTTTTCAATTAAACATATAAATAAGAGTTGGTATGCTGCTTCTTAGTAACTACTCACTGACAGTGAAGATGTAGCCTACATTTGTCTAACCTGACCCAGATTGAAAGTTGAACTAAGCAATTATTAACTCTGCACAGTGTATGAAATGCATGCCGAATGCAACACCATTTTCAGACAAAACCTCTGCACTCTGCAGTTTTCATTCATCCGTCGTTGTTTGCTTCTTATAAGAAAGAAGAGTTTACACTGCATGTTTTGAATGAAGGCTGGCGGGATTCCTCAAAAGCGGACAGAAGGGCTGCTGCTGCTGCCTGATCGGCTTCGGGATCTGAGCTGTCCTTTCTTCTGACTCATATTGTCCCTACATTTTAAACTTCAATGCAGACAGAAAATAATTCAGCTCGACGTCAGAATTTTCCATAATAATCTGGACTAACTTCTGGGTTTTTCTTCCTCCTAAAGGAAAATGTTCATTGGTGGGCTCAGCTGGCAAACTTCACCAGGTAAGACCTCTCTCTCTCTCTCTCTCTCTCTCTCTCTTTGTGTTAAGCAGTGCATGAGTCCTCCATTAGACATCTGTGTATCACTCTGACATTCACTGTTTACTGTTTTCTGAATTAAAACTCATTATAAAATGGTGTCATTGTTTCTCAACAGACAGCCTTCGAGATTATTTCAGTAAATTTGGTGAAATCAGAGAATGTATGGTGATGAGAGACCCGACCACTAAACGCTCCAGGTAATTATTATCACATCAACATTCACACCTGTAGAAAACAATGTGCAATGTGAGCTTGTGTCCTGCAGTGTAATAACTCCCTGCAGACATTAAAGTGTGTTGGTTGTGAATGAAAAGATAATGCAGTTTGACATTGTCCTCAGAGCTGAGGAGAAAAACCCCCCTGCTTTTACTCCCCTCGTTTATTACCTTTTCATGCCTTTCTAAAAGGATGTCACAATGCTACATATGAAAGTAAACAGTCGTTTAAACAACCTTACACAATCACATTGACTGTCTGAATGAAATCTTGAATAAAATTCTGACATAAAAAAGTGTGCAAGAGTGCAGCAAGGAAAGAAGTATGGATGCAGACGTGCAGTAAAGTCTGTCTGTTCTGTGAAAATGACAAACTTGATGTAATAAATGTTGTTTTGTGTGTCTGCAGGGGTTTTGGCTTCGTCTCGTTTTCAGACGTCACCAGCGTAGATAAAGTGTTAGCACAGAGGCAGCACCACTTAGACTCTAAAGTGGTACGTTCACCTTTTTTATTCTGATTACATGACACACCCTGACATGATTTATCCGTCCTGTGACACCTCTGTGTGAACACCTGTGGGAGCAAAGCATGCTGGGAACACTGGCTTCATGCAGCAGTTTGAGTTTTTTTTTAAATCTGTTCTGGCTCAAAGATCTCAGAGTGTGACAGGGTCTGATGGAGTTTGTGTTTTTGGGATCATTTTTTTATTTTCGCTGTGGTTCGTCCGAGCTGGAATACATCAGATCTGTGATACTTGAATTTAAAGGGTGCTTTCACACCTCGATCATTCAGAGAAGTAGTTCTTTTTTTTCATTTTACCAGGAAAACCCCATTGAGACTAAAAATCTCTTTTTCAAAGTTTAAGACAAACAATGAGCAGCAACGCATACCAACATAATACAAGATGCATCAGAGAGACACTGGTGGTTAAAGCTGTGTTTTTCAGTGTGAAGGTTTTCTGGTTTAAATCACCAGAGCCTGGTTGTTTGAAAAACTAAATTCATATCAAAATGATTCTGCTTTGAAAATCCACTTTTATTTCTATCCAGGATCTCACTTTGTCTCGAGTTTTTCAAATGCGTGATTTAGTCTGTCCTCTCTCTCTCTCTCTCTCTCTCTCATCTCTCTCTCGCAGATCGATCCTAAAGTTGCCTTCCCCAGACGAGCTCAGCCAAAGGTAAGACGAGTTCTGGTGTGATTGACCTGTTATATCTCTGCTGTCTGAATGAGGGGGTGTGGACGGTTTGGTTGTGTCCATGTCCATACATGTTGACTGATTAAAGATAAACGAAATGAAGAAGAAGATGAAGAGTTTTAATTCAGAGAAGCTGTGGCCAACAGTAAGTTTGTTTAACACTCAACCAGTTTGTCTAATTGATGCTTTTTGTCTCTTTGGTATCTAATTAAGTCTTCAGAGAAACTGTCAGAGCTCTCTCTCATCTGGTTGTCCTCCTGCTTGTTGGAGCTTTATTTAAATCAGAACTGCTGTTTGAGCACATTATTAGTGACGGTTTTGTTTTGTATTCAGAAGATGGTGCAGATCTTTGTGTGTGTGCGTGCGTGTGTGTGTCTACGTGTGTAACATAAAACAGACACAAGGCATTAGGTGTTAGTAAAGCTGCAGAGCCTGAAGGTTAAACTGACCTGCAGTCAGCTAATTATTCAGAACAAAGATTAGTGCAGGAAACACATTTTCATTCATAGACACACTGCTGTGTGTGTGTGTGTGTGTGTGTGTGTGTGTGTGTGTGTGTGTGTGTGTGTGTGTGTGTGTGTGTGTGTGTGTGTGTGTGTGTGTGTGTGTGTGTGTGTGTGTGTGTGTGTGTGTGTGTGTGTGTGTGTGTGTGTGTGTGTGTGTGTGTGTGTGTGTGTGTGTGTGTGTGTGTGTGTGATTCATTAAAGGCTTTAAACATCTAACATAGTGATATCTATCACAGCTCCTAATAGATTCACTTACTCTCATAATCAAAGAGTTTAAGGATCAACCAGTTTGTTTAACATTCATTACTAGTTTGATCATTGATTAAAGATAGAGTCAGAAGCTTTTTCCTAAAAAATACATATAATCTTATAAAAAGTAATGTGACCAAATCATCACTCATGGTCCTCCGTACATGTGTGGTGGTGTCCTCTGCCTGGATTTTGATCTTTTGGTTTACTTTGGTTGACATGTGACATTTCTGGGTGTGGAGCTGGTGTGTTCCTCCCAGCCAATGACAGCCCACAATTGAGTTAAAGAATGGACACAATTCAGCAATTGGACATGATACAAACCAGCGAATAAGACAGACGTCGATGTAACGACAAAGAAGAGAAAATATTATCATAGTGAGGCAAAACGCCATGCTGATAAAGTTTGTTCCATATCGAGTGTGAACCTTGTGTTGGCTGATTAGGTCTGCTTTCTGTTGGACTGGAAGGTGCCAAACACCGGTGGTTAGCTTGTGCTAGCGTGCGCTAACCTGCAGTGTAGGTATGAGCAGTAAATGTACATACTACGTCCTGCAGTGAGTGAACGCTTCAGAGGACGATGAGTCCAGGAGGAGTGGCCCAGTTTGAATGTTGTGTTGACAAGCTGCATGAACAATGACTCTACCTTTGATCTGTTTCTGTATTTTTTAGGATATAAAGTAAAAATGTCTGATTCCTGTTCTGTTTTCTGGTTTCTTTCCTCTCTGAGAGTAAGCTGAATCTTTTTTTTTGCATTCAAAGAGGTCATCTTGGTCTTTGAGAAACACTAATCCACACTTTCCACCAGTTTATTATCCTTTATAGATCAAACAACGAATCGATTTACCTCGATAATAAATTGACAGTCATCTTGAAAACAGCTGTGACTGCAGGTTTCACAGACTGTCTGTCAGAGCTTCTCTGAGACTCAACGTCTTTATTTACATGTCTTTATCTTGGAGATCCTCAAATGATCTGCTGAAAGGATGAAGTGAGGAGGAGGAGGAACAGAGAGGACTGAGGGAGGAACAGGAACACACTGAATGAAGAAAATCTGAAGGACTGCCGGCAGATTTGAGTTGATAACTGTTCATTGAATGTAATGATCCGTATCAGAGCAGAAATCTGCAAACAAAGAAACAGACAGAGTGAAAAGATTGAACACTGATGCAGAAACAGATGGTTTCTTTAATGTTCTGCATATTTAAATAAGTCTCTCTGAAGAGACTGAAGGATCAAGTGTTGTATTGCTCTCTTGTCAGTTGTTGGGTAGGACTTTTCAAATCTGAAAAAAACATTTGATAAACTTTGTGTTTGTTGGTCAGGAATAATGAAGGATTTGTTTATGTTTTCACGAGGGTTCTTGATTAGCTCTGATGTGATTCTTTCTGCAGTACAGTTTGTCACAATACCAAAAATACAACGTGTATGATTCTAGTAAAAATCAAAAATTGTTGACATTTGTTTGATATCATGCTAACAAAAATAAAAGGTAGGGCTGCATGGGAAATAAATCAAGTTTCAATTTCAAATACGATTTTGTCTTCCCGTAATCATGAATACGAGATAATCAAGATGAAACGTTTACTGTGTTGCACGCAGCTCATTCTGTCTGTAAGTTTTGTGATGTGTGGTTAATGTTTTAAAGTGTTTGTTGATATAGTACACAAGTAGATCACCACTACCATAAAAAACATATTTAATCATTTTTATTAATTAATATTATTATTATTATTTTATATTTATTTATTTCACTTCACTTTTTTTTCATTAGTGGTGTTTAATAATCATGATCTCAGTATCAATCAGAATACTGGTGATTTACATTTAGCCCTAATATCGGATAATTGTTTAGAATTCGCAAGCAAACTCCTGCACACCGTTTAAACTTCACAAATACAGTACGTTGTTGAAGTTTTTGTTTTTTTGTTTTGCAGTTTAGACAAGGCTGTCTCTTTCTCCTTTTGTGTGCTGAGAAGCAAAGCGCTGCAAGTCCGTCTTGTCTCTATGACAACAGTCTGTTGACAAAGATCACTGCTCTGTTACTTTTGACTTTACGTTGTGTTGAAATCTTTTTCTCCTGATCAGAAGAGGATGTGGGTACAAGACACGATCTGTAGGTGAAAAAAACTACGGGGAATATCATTTTGAAAAGAGCACCGGAGATGTCAACAGCACCTTTCTGAAAAATAGAACAATTTTCATTTCAGCACTAGTTCAGTAGTGCTCGGAAAAAAGACGCTGGGCTCTGCGCTTTTTCTCCAAATGGCCGCCTGATGCTGCAAACGCTCTCTTCTCATTGGAAACAATTGAAAAAAAGACGCTGCCGCTCCACGCTAGGTGGAAACAGGGCCTATATCTCTGTACAGATATTCTTCGAGTAATCTCAAGAGCCCTGTTGTTTAATTTAACAGTATTCAATCCTAAAATCAGGTCGTTCACAAGGAAAACAGAATTAGGCTTTCCGATAAAATCGGGTAGTTAAATCCTGATTTTAATCCTGATCAAAGTTTGAGTTGTTTAAACCTTAAAGTAGGATTTTGAAGACTTTGGTCTAAAACATCAGGAGCATACAGCAGAGGGCTGATTCAGACTGGAGTAGCCTACAGAGCAAATATGTAGAAAAACTGTTCAAATGTTCAAACAAAACATTTGACCAAGAAAGCTGCTATTTTAAGATATTTTATAAACTGATTTATTTGCACAGGAATGATGTTTCATTTTGGTGAAAAGTCGATAAAGAACACATTATAGAGTTGTAAAACTCTTCAAAATATTTAATCAGAAAGCATCATTATCAAACATTTGATATTGTATTCAAAGTAGCTAAGATAACTCTTAGTTTGTGTGGATATTGGCGTCCCCAGTGGACAAATGATCTCCTTAAGTAATCTTGATTTAGTGTCTGGGTGGGCTGGTGGGCAAGCAGTTCATTTGTGAACCCCATGTACAGAGGCTGTTGTCCTCCTTTCATTCCCCAATGTTTCTCTACCTGATATCTGACTCCACTATCTGGTCTCTCCAAGCTGAGCTGGATAACCTGGTCCTTGGTAGAAAAAAAGGATTAACAGATACAGTTCATTTTTATCTGGAGTAAACCTTTTGAACAACAAGGATTGATTTAAGCTGTTCTCTCTCTATCTCTCTTCTCTCTCTCTGTCTCTCTCTATCTCTATCTCTATTTCTCTCTCTGTATTTCTCTCTGTCTCTCTCTCTCTCTTCTCTCTCTCTATCTCTCTCTGTCTCTATCTCTATCTCTCTCTGTATGTCTCTCTCTCTCTCCCCCTTTCTCTATCTCTCTTCTCTCTCTCTATCTCTCTCTGTCTCTCTATCGCTATCTCTCTCTCTCTCTATCTCTCCCTCCCTCTATCGCTCTCTCTCTCCCTCTCTCTCTATCTCTCTCTCTCTCTCTCTCTCTTTCTCTCTCTCTCTCTCTCTCTCTCCAGATGGTGACGAGAACAAAGAAGATGTTTGTTGGGGGACTATCTTCAAGCACAGTGATAGAGGATGTGAAGGTGTACTTTGAACAGTTTGGAAAGGTAAGTGTGTGTGTGTGTGTGCGTGCGTGCGTGCGTGCGTGCGTGCGTGCGTGCGTGCGTGTGTGTGATCATTCAGAGCAGAGTGTGATGAGCAGAGTGTGATGTCTTAAGTGCTGCTGGTGGTTCTTGTTGAAGTTTCAGCTCTGAGCATGAACTCAGACAGGACCACAGATTCTGATGGAGGTGTAATGTTTGTACTTCCTGTATGAACTATTTTTAGTCTATTATACTAAAGTCGGTGTTGTTGAATGAACAGATACAACTTTTGTCTGTCATGATGATGTCAGTCTTGTTGGTTCAGTAAGTGTAAGTTTTTTGAAATTTAAAATCCAAACTTTAAAAAAAAAGTTGCATATAAACCAAAGTGCCAAAATCATAGCTATGACTAAGATAAAAAAAACCTTTTACGATTTGTGCATGACTCCTGCTATTTCAAGTTTCAAGTTCTTTAATTTTTAAACTGAAAGCACCTCTCTGTTGTTTCTCTTGTTTTTTGTATAATGTGGATTATTTTGGTTACACTTCACTTGAGTCCACTTTAATTTGCAAGAATTTGATTTACATTTGCAAACTACTCAAGCACCACAGACTCTGTATTAAACGGATGAGTGGAATAACGCAGCGTGGCTCATTTCATTGAGCCGCCGTCTCAAGCTTCTTTATCAAAGATGCTGTACGGGCACAAGTTTGTGATCTTCTAAGCTTGTGTTGTTTGGGACTGCACACACTGGCTCTGTGTAGCGAGTCCAGCTCTTGTTGCTAGCTGCTTTATATGCACATGGAGGTTGGTCGTGATGCTGCAGTTTTTCACCTTGTGTTCAGCAAAGCTTGCACATTGCACGACTTGTGTCCAACTCCAGACTACCTGCTGATTGTTAAAATCCTAAATGGTCCCTTGATCCCTGCTTTCAGTTTCGCTCACTTTGCATAGAGCTTCTCATCCATGCTTTTTTGTTTTGATTTGGAACATGTGTTGCATCATGTGGTTTAGTTTTCACTGCCACCTGTTGGCTTTATTGTGAACTGCACCATAGGCAATGCCATCACAGATTTGCGGTTTATCGATACTGTAAAATCTGCATCGGAGCACATGTTGGCAAGGAGCACAGGGCAGTATATCGCCATGTAGTTTTTTTGAGCACAGGCCTAACACACACACACACACACACACACACACACACAGACACACACAGACACACTGACATCATTTCATCTCTCTCTCTCTCTGACGTCTCCTCCGTAGAGCTTCCTCTCTCTGGACTGAGCCAGATAAGCAGGTAATTCATCATCTCAGTGAAGGGTTCATGCACACACACACACACACTCACACTCACACACTTACACACTCTCACACTCTCTCCGTGTCTCTCTCTCTCTCTCTCTCTCACACGCACACTCACTCTCTCTCTCACACGCACACACACACATAAACACTCTTATCAGCTCTTCAGGAGGACCGTGGTGAGCTCATGCGGGGTCTGCCTGAAAATGGCCTCCATATCACCATGACAACATTCAAATGATCCCCTGTATGACAAGAGACAAATTCATATATTTCCCATCATCCCTCTGTGCACGGAGCCCTCAGTTTATGCTCGTATCATTGTTCAGGAGAAAAGAGCGGTTTAACGGAGCGCTGCGCTGTGAGGGGGGTCTTTATAAATGTAAATTACCCACAATGCCTTTCTGCAGCAGAACAATGAGGAGGAACAGACGGAGAGTCTGTGTGAAGAGATACAGCTTCACTTCTTTTCTTTACTTTGCGGTCTTTATTTACTGCAGGAACATTACAATCAGACAGACTGTGACTCATCAGACAGATTCATCAAAGCATCCCGGCATTTATGGAGTCAGGTCTGAAGAGAGAACCGTGGGGATGAAGAGGAGGATTATGATTGGAACAAGAGAAACTGAGGGGAGGAGGTTTTTTTTCTTTGAGAGTAAAAATAAATCCTCAGAAAAAAAGATTGTTGGACAGGTTTTAGTTAGTTTTAGGAGCACACAGAGTTTGAGAAAGAGGAGATCTTCCTGCAGCGTCATTCACAAAGACTTGTTTATTTGACACAGGTGATGGAATCGATGATCAGGTGTGAGATCAGTCATTAGAGACCGTCTCCACCAATCAGCTGCAGGTGTAAAAACACTTATTACCATCATAAAAACTGAAACTGTGTCCCATTAATCAATTGAAACCAGCCTCATGTTCTGACTCAAAACTCAAGATTTTAAAGAGACAGATCGCTCATCTTTCCAGGGTTTGACCTTCAGACTCCTCTGTGAAAGTCACCGTGTCAGCATGAACAGAAAACATCCGGCGTCCACAGAGTACCTTCAGCTAGACGCTGCAGTGTTCTCATGACTGACGGGAATGAGACACAAACTATCAAACATATCAGATTTCAACTGTTAAAGATCCCATATTCTGCCCTTTTTGGGGTTCATATATTTAATCTATGTTCCTACTTTTGTACGTTCACAATAGATAAAGTTCTAAAAAAGTGTCTGTTTTCATGTACTGCTCCTCCTTGCTCCCTCTACACTCTGAGTCCGTCAGCTACGCTCTGTTGAGCCCACACTGTTAGACCCCACGTGGGCCAAGTCTGCTCTGATTGGTCTGCCGATCCACTCTGTTGTTATTGGTCAGTTGCTCAGCACGCGTCTCGGAAATTTCAACATGAGCTGCTGGGCTTGACACAACGAGCCAATGGGCTTAGATCAGTGATCTCACACTGACAATGACGTCACACTGACACATTTTTATGGAGGGGGGCTAGAACCGAGCGTTACATGCAGCTAATGCTACAGCTAACAGGAGGACGTAAGAGAAGCCGCGTTTCTGCCGACTTTGAATTTTTGCACATAGATGTGCCTAAACATGCACAGGACACTTGGAAAACACACTAAAGAGCATGTAAAACCAGAAAAAGAAGAATATGGGACCTTTAACATGCAGTTCCTGTGATTTCTACTTGACTCTATATCCTTTCTTCACATCACACACATGTGGTCCGGCTCTGACAGAGTGATTCAATCCTGTGACTCTGTGTTCCAAAAGCATCTCAGTGTTGAGATTCTCCTGAAGTCCCTTAACATGGTCAAACCACAACATTTAAAAAAAACAAAAAAACATTTAAAAGATGCACAGACAGAACTGACAAATCATGCATTCAGTGCTTTTTTTATACATCAGCATCATGATGTATTTATTTCAGCATCCTGTAGACCTTTTTATTGTCATTAAATCTCTGTAACATCTGCTCCTTTTGGGTTCATAGCGCTGTAGTAAACCTGATCAAACTTAAAACAGAAAACACATGTCATATGAGCTGAAATACTTGAAGGTTTCTGCATGTTTTATGCACAAGTTGGTGAAGATGTCACCCCTGCAGAGAGTTAAGTTCAGGCTTAATGTGTGTATTATTGATGATGAGGAGCGGCACCTGCTGCGGCACCTGCTGATTTTTAAAAAGATAATCCTCGTAAAAAAATCAAACAATATCGATACCTATTTGATACCAAAGCAACAAAAATAGAAGTCTTAGGCATCCACTGTTGAGCACTTTTCTTGTTTCTGATTAAAAAAAAATTGCACTGCAGAAATTGCATATAAGTTGTCAACATTTGGATAAAGTTTAAGACGCTTCACCCACTTAAGATCCTTAAAAAACAGCGACTGTATCATTTTAAAACACATGGTGTTGAAAAGTATCCCAAAGTATTGAATTATCTAAACGTTTTCCAACCTTAGTCTCCTCATCTGATCAGTTTGAGTGCCTTTTTCTGCACCTTACTCTCTATATCCTTAGCCTCTTACTGCAGTGAAATCTGTGGAGTCAATCAGATTTCATGGATCTGAGGTGAAACGCCCAAGGTGTTTTCGATTGGTCTGTGGAAAAGTTCTGGAGCATTGTGTCAGCAGGTGAAGCTCTTATCAGCTCATCTCATTTTAAATAAAGGAGGGCTCTAAAGTTCTTCCATCTGTTGGAGGAGGCTGTGGATGAAGCAGTCAGCAGAGGGAATGTGAGGTTCAGATAAAGTGTTTCTTAAAGTCTGTTTATCTGCTGCTCTCTTATCTCTCTTCTCTGGAAATCTCCACATGTCGGGTTAATAATCTGTTTGTGTCAGGTGATTGCAGTAACACAGTCAGGGGTTCGAGTCAGAAACTCGCTGCAAATACAACTGTGTTCATCTTCAGGGCAGAAACCCTCGATCAGCCGGCTCTCTCTCTTCACACAGCTCGCTCTTAAATCTCCTCCTTCCTCTTCTCCTCTTGTCTGTGTCTCTTTATTATTTCCTCTCCTCTGTGGCTTCATGTCTTTGTCATCATAATAAGTCTACTTTCTGACTTCATGCTCAGGATGAATCAGCTCTTAGGAGAGCAGATTTGGTCTGTGTGTGTGTAATTATAAGATGAATAACTAACTACAGATTAAGCTCTCAGTAAAGCACAGTATTGTATGAATGAAGTTCACCTGTGGATTTTTTAGAAATTTTTTGTGTTTCTCATTTTGACTACTTTGATAGAAGCTTCCAAAGTGCTGACTCTTGAAATATCACAATCACCCTCGTGTCTTCAAGCTTGTATGAATTTTCACTATATGATAACAATGCATGTTCTTTTCTCGTGACAGCATTCCAACATTTCCTTCTGCCTTTTCGAATGACCTGTTTGTGCTTGTGTCTGTTCTCTGATCACACGTGTACTTACTGATTAAACAGACTCTTATTCTGCATCTTGTCACGGAGTCTTGCAGTTGAGTCCTGATCTTGATTCAGTGTGGAGAGTAAAGTCTGTAACAGAAGTAAAGGCTGGAGATACTTTCTGTTTCACATTATATTCATGAACACAACCAGCTGCTTCATGAACGTTATTGTCCAGACTGTTCAGTAGATTTATTTTTTATTTTACCTTTCTTTTACCAGGTAGTCTCATTGAGATTTTGGAATCTCTTTCTCAAGAGAGACCTGGGTACATCAGTGGCAAATAAAATAATAAAAACATCGAAGTAACAGACATCAAAAACTCAAAGTAGATGCATGGCCAATACACACAACAACATCACACAAACACATTAAAAGTCAAGTACATCATTTATAGAGGATACCTCTAGATGGCCCCAGAGAGCTCAGGCCATATGTAACCAACCAAAGTGAACTCCAGACATGGAGACAGTCGAGGAGGCTACTGTTATGTTCACTCTGAGGTGGACAGAACACGCCGTCTGCACCATCTGCACGCCCTTTTAATTCCAGCATCTTCCTCCGTGCACAGATGAAACGCCTCAGATTTGTTTCCTCTTTTCAGACTGCTAAAACTGAACTGATCCGTCCCAGATATTCTGACACTGACGGACATGTTTGTCTCCAAAACTTGGTCATTATTGTCCCCGCTGCTGTGTTGACTCCGTCACATCCCCTCTACACTGCCCCCTACTGGTCATGTGTATACTGCAGCTTGAGATCACATCATGTCTTTTTTAAGGACGTGCACAGCGGACGCAGGGGAAGAGAGACAGCGACGATGTGCATGTGTAGTTTATAAGATAGTTCATCTCTGACCTGATATATTTTGTGCATCTCAATGAGACACCGATGTTTTGTATTAGTCAATCTGTGAATAAGATTTAAAAATGTTTACAGACAAACAATCAAATAAAACCACATTTCTCTGATCACTGCTTTTTTTTCTTGAGAACGCTGATTCACTCTGTGGCTTTAAAAGAGACTGAAGGAGAGATGATTTAACGAGCACTGTTCTTATTTCATCAGCTGCAGCTGTGCGTGTGTGCGCGCGCGTGTGTGTGTGTGTGCGCGCGCACATCAGCAGTCTGACATGTCTTTCCTTTTTTGTCTTTTCTCTCAGGTAGAAGACGCCATGCTGATGTTTGACAAAACCACCAACAGACACAGAGGTGAGACAGTCCAAGTTGAGATTGAAAGTCATCACTGTTGATCTGCTCCCTCTGAGTTATATGCAGCATACAAGGATATGCTACACACACACACACACACACACACACACACACACACACTCAGAAAAAAGTTGTAAACGTCCTCGAAAATTGTTCTCCCTGAAGGTCGACTCATCGTTCATCACAGATAACTTTCAGTTAGACACCAATCCATACTGAATCTGTCCCCTTATCACGCTGATTCTCCACACTGTGACACACACACACACACACACACACACACACACACACACACACACTTTATTTAACCTATCTCTCTTTAATTAGCCTCGTTTCCCCTTCGGCTGTTTTGTCCCTCTGACGTCTCGATATGGATCTGCTCTGACGTTCTGCTGATGGGGTGAGGAGGGGGATCAGGTGGGGGGGGGACAGGTAAAGAAAAGATGCCCCCCCCCCGCAGAACGGAAGGTGCAGACTAAAGGATGGAGGTGTGTGTGTGGTCTGATAAGGTTCAGAGAGCTGAGGCTGCAGAGAGACGGAGGAGGAACGATGGTTATCTCCATCCTCCTCCTCCTTCCACACACACACACACACACACACACACACACACACACACACACACACACACACACACACACACACACACACACACACACACACACACACACACACTGGACTTTACAAAGACACAGCAAACAGAGAGATTTTGCTCTTAGCAGATTTAAACATAGAAACTGACCAGTTCTTTCAATGTTTCACTTTATGTTTCTTATGATCTGTGTCTGATAGTTTTACATGTTTTTGGTCATAATAAAATAGTTTTGACTCATTTGTAGTTCAAAATCCAGTAATAACTTCCTAAATTTGACCTTTAAACTCAATACACAGTTCAATTAATGTGTGAAGTGCTTGACTCCTCAGTAGTGTTCTTACTCAAACATCAGTAATGCACTAGTTCATCAGATCTCTTCCCTGCTCCCTGCAGCTCACTGACACACCTCCACCTGTAGACAGAACGTCAATCATGACATCAGAATCAGAATCAGAATCAAAAATACTTCATTAATCCCAGAGGGAAATTCGGTAAATGCATGTGAGACGTCGTGGAGGAAGGTGGCGGCTTACAGCAGTAAAAGTATGTCTGTACTGGAGCTTGCTGTTTAATTGGAGCTGTGTGGTGTTCTCTTTCTTTTCTATGAAGTCTGCGTCGTTTTGGTTGATGTTTGCCTTCAGATCGTCTGGATTTATAAAGACCAGCCAACTGAATACAAAACCCTGGCTGGACTGACTTGTAACCTTTGTGTTTTTCCCCTGTTCTTTTAGTTCTCGCTGCCTGAGCGTTCTTTGAATTGAACATCATATTGTTTTTTGTTTATATTGAACTGAAAACGCGTTGGATGGAACTGTATGAACATTTTTACACCAACAAAATCTGCCCGTAACCAGGGTGTCATAACTGATTTCATTGGATAACAAGCATCACGTGTGATGATTTAGAATGAATGCTTTGGTCTCTTCCTGGCTCGATACCTTAGTGATGCCCTCTATTAAATTCAGGATTATTGTGGGCGGAGCCAGAGACATTCACACAGTCTTGAAAAATGTTGACAAAGAAAAAAGCTATTTTTTTAGTAGTCTGAATAATTCTTTTACAGTGGATTTCTCAGATGATTCTCAGCTTTGATATCATATTTTTTTTATTTGTGATCATCTCGTCCAATCATCACTCAGTGTTCTCTCTCCTTGTCTGGCCTGAGTTCAGTCCCCAGCTTGATGTTCAGCTTCCCTGAAGGACACTGCTGATTGGTCCATTAATGTGACTCCAGCTGTGAGTGTGTGTGCGTGTGCATTTGTTTGTGTGTGGCTTAATTTTTGTATTTGTGTATATTTTGTGTTTTTATGTGTTTGTTTTTATTTTGAGTATTTGCGTGTGTGTGTGTTTTTGTTTGTGTGTGTGTGTGTGTGTCTTTGTGTATGTATGTGTGTCTTTTGTGTGTGCGTGTTGTGTGTCTCTTTGTGTGTGTATGTGTGTGTGTGTGTGTGTGTCTGTGTGTGTGTGTGTGTGTGTGTTGTGTGTGTGTGTCTTTGTGTGTGTGTGGGTCTCTGTTATAAAACATCGATGTGGTAATAACCAGCTGAGTCTGACCACGTCTGTGTCTCCATCGCTGTCTCTGATTGGCTCGTGTTATTGAGAAGCTTCAAGTTCTGTGCTGCTGATGGATTGTAAAGACACGACCTTGAAAATCTGGATGATTCCTCTTTGTTTGAAAGTGAGAGCTCTGTGTAGTTTGTCTGATTCAGGAAACACTCGAGGTAACACTTCAGTATCAGTTGATGATTAACATTACACATGATAGCCCAGATTCTCTTAGAGCTTTGTCAAGTGGTCTCATTTAAACCTCTTTCACCTGTTTGCTTCATTTAGTATTTAGTTATCATAACTGATGAAACAGACAGTCAGGCTGACATGAAGCCCACATTTCAGTCATCAGTTTTACAGCAGAAAACATCACCAGTAAATCAGCACGGTGTACATTATTTAAAACTAAACCGTAGTGTGGTGTTATAGGACTTAAGCTGTTTAGTTATATGTGTATCTTTATCTTTCAGGAATTAAACAGGTGTTTGGTTTTGTTCAGGTAACAGAATCAATATGTGGAAGTATGAAAAGATGTCTGAACATCTTTAAGGATTACATTTGTTATACTTAATTAGACAGTTCATATTTTTGTTCTCAGTGAAGAGCTGATAGTCCGATGACTGAAAACAAAATCTCTCTCTCTGTGCTCTGAAACAAACCCTCGCTCTCTCATTGGTCGTCTCCTCCAGCTCTGACTCTCTCCTCGTCCTTGAAGACGACCTTGAAGGATATTTCCTCTAACAGGCAGCCGCTGCCTCCTTCACTCTCTCCGAGTATTGATAACCTCCTCTCCAATGAACCTCATTACAGCTGCCAAACACAGCCGCTTGCCTAATGGATCTCCCCGAGGGCCAGTTGATGAACTCACATCTACATCCCTCCTCCGCCGTCTCCTCCGCCCTGCACTCCGCTGAGGGTGGAGGCTTGAAGGGGGTAATTAAAGCAGCGAGTTGTTCCCAGCGTGTCAGGACTCGTGTGTCTGACCGCTGCTGTTTGGCAGGCGGCTGAGCCTCGGGGTGACCTGTTTGTCGTCTTATTAACTCGTCCAGAAAGAGAGAGAGTGGCAGATGTATAGATGGAGGTCAACAACAAGTGACAAACAGAGAGACGGCAGGTTGCAGATAGGGAAGACTGCAAAGTCAAGATGCTGCGTTCACTTCAAAGGCCAACATTTTTGCGAGGTGTTTCATTAGCATAACAAGGACGTTTTTAATGGATGTATTTCTAAATGCTTTAATGTCTTCATGTTGTGTGTGCAGGCTGCAGAGCTGGAGGTTAATGAGAGCCGATCTTCTGAGTTTCAGCTGGAAGAGAAAGAATATAAATGACTGAGAGTTGTGTCAGGAGGAGGAAAAGAAACCACAGCCCGACACAGTTTAAGCTCACAGCATCGACATGTTCCCCCTTTAAAACTTGTGAGACAGCTTTTAGTCCGTGTGAAAAGCTTCTCTAATAAATGTAATCTATGTGGTGCCATCCGGCTTGAGCCCTGTCAAAAAGTCATCTCTGCTCAAACAGACAAAAGAGTATTATTCAGGCATGCGCTCCTAAAAATTCAGTCAGGCTGCCTCTGAAATCTTCCTGGCTTCACTCCAAGCGGCAACCACCGGTCTTAAAAAAAATGAAGCCGATGCGGAAGTGCAAAATCCTGCAGTTCCTCGAGTGTCCACTTGAGGCTGGCTCCAGGATCACTGGATAATAAAACATTTTTTTCAGCAGAAATCAGCATGCGTACAGCTGGTACAAATGAAAAAAATTGGTCTGATTAGTTATTGTCATCACTGGCACACTCTGCACGGACGGTGATTTTTTTTTTTTAAACGTCTCTGTTTTGATTTTGAAAACAATATGTGTTATCCATAGTTAGGCGCGTAGCTGACATGATTGACAGGTGGGCATGATGTAACGGTTTGTCAAGAGGCTTAAAACCCGCCTCAGCTCCAGCTCTCAGTCTGTGGTTAGGTTGACTGAAAGCTAGACTGAGACAGGATTTCCAACATGGCGGCTGCTGCTGATGAGCCTCCGGAGCTCCCTGCTGTAACAGATGGATGACATCACTCAGGCTTCATACAACAATATTTAGAGTCTGTGGTTCACACATGCACCTCACAGACTTTTCCTGACGGACCATAGGGCGGAGGATCTCAGCCATGACGTAAAAAGAATGACCACAGAACTGGCAGATGAAGCACCAGAATCCATCGTATTTAACAAATTTTTGTATGTTCATGTGTATTTATTAGTCCATTTATTGAACATGTTAAGAAAATACAAACCCAAAACAAAAAAAAAAACTGGATCCTCAGGATCCATGGCAACAAATAAGTAACTCAAATAATATAGTTCATGTTCAATAGTGATAGGAAGAAGTTAAAAACTGTTCTGGTCTTACCCCTTCTTATTTTTGTGCGTTATTCACAGAAAAATCAATCAGTGTATGATGTTGGACTTGTTGGCCAAAACAACAACAAAATAATGGAAACAGATTAACCAAGACCAAGATCAGCCAAGAAATAACCAAATAGAAAAATAGAAAAACAGAAAGTCACTGCTCAACCCTTCATGTGATTGGACATATTCACATTATAAACAGAGAGTGTGTGTGTGTGTGTGTGTGTGTGTTCTCCCTGAGCTCTAAATCTGCTCATCAGAGGATATGAGATAATGATGGGTCATGTTAGAAGCCTCCTCTTTATCTCAGAGGTATTTCTCTCCTCATCATGCGGGGCTGACTCTTCTATCGGTGAGGTTGTGCTGAAGATGAGGTCACCTCTTTCACATTAAAACGTGTTAGAGCTCTTTATCTCAGCAGGATTACAAAGAGCTGATATCAGAGGAGAGACCTGATGAAAGACAAGGTCACTGGGAGGAGAGGAGAGAAGGGTGTCCTCTTGACACGTGAGGGTCTCACATTTGATCTCACTTCCTCTTTGGATTTTTTTATTTATTTTTTGGGGGGGATTTTGCGGTGGTCGCCGCTACTGTGGTGGCATCTCAGTGCCTGTTGCTGCCTGCTTGCCGTACCGTGTCAGCAGCGTTCATCGTTGGATTAATAAAACATCAGACAGCTGCTAATATAGGTACCTTCATTTACATCATTTATATTTTACATATTCGACATCTTCAACAACAACCTGATTACACAATTAAGGAATATTTAAAAAACTCAACCATCTGCCACATAATAATTTATTTAACCAGGAAAGAAAAACTCTAACAAGTAACTAAACATGCAAGCTAAAAAAATACATCAGTAGACATTAAATGGCACAAATGACAAATTTGAACAGAAAATGTCCGTCAAGATCATCCACAAACACGTCAGGGAGAACATCTACAGCCAGATGCGTCCGCCTCCAACGAGACGAGCTCGAGAAGTTTCAGCTCTTTTTGTAACTTGTTCCAAGTAAAGGGAGCAGTACCCTTAAACATCTTTTTCCCTGTTTAGTTCTGACTTTTGGATAACTACAGACTTGGTTTATCAGTTTGTTTTTAAAGCTTTTTGCCATTCTTGTCCCTGCTGATGTGCTAACTTTGTCACATCCTCTGACTCACTGACTACACTGCCCCCTATTAATCTGCATACATTAACTTGAGACCATGTTGATGCCAGGGGATGCGAGGCATTTAACATAAAAACGTTTGGTTGAAAGCAAGTTTATCTCCTACCTTAGACGTTCATTTCGAACATCACCCACGCTCTTCTAGCTTCTTATTCTACCAGTCACACTGTAAACAGGAAGCAAAAGCAAAAACAGTTTCTTTATTTCAAGTTTGTTGTGGCTGAAACTTAAACATACAGAGCTTTTATTTTGAAATTGGAAAGTTCATTCTTCCTGTTTCCTGCTCCAAAAATTAAAAAAACAGTAAATGTTGTTACTGTGTTGATGTTTACGAAATATTTATAAATATAAGAATCATTTTGTTTGTCAAAGCTTAACCTTAAATCCTCCTGAATTTAACAAAATAAGAGTCTTTATTTACTGTGAAGAGAATTGTAAGGAAGCACAGAAAGAGAGTCTTGGCTGGAAGTCCTTTAGGGGCTGTGTCCACTGACAGCCCTTTTTGCGTTGCCAGTGCCCACAACCTCTGTTTCAGAGCGCTTCTCACCAGCGCTCATTGTTGCTAGGTTACGAAAGTTAACTTCTGCTCCCTGTATAATGTCCGTTAGGTGTGCTTTGTATAGCGCCGTGTGCTGAGTTTTTGCTTTAATTCCAGGACTTATATAAAACGGGTAAACAACGTGAAGGAGTGTTGTCCTGGCATCAGCAGGAGCTCTACACCTGGAAATTGTTCCATCGAAAAAACGAGACGGACTAGCGCTCCTCTGCCATTGTTGTTGATAAAGCTGATATCAGAAGTCCCGCCCCCTCTTGATTTTGATTGGTCAGTGATGGAGAAGTGACATTGACGAGCATGACACTGTTCTGAAAGTGGAACTATTTACAACTGAGAGCGCTGTGAACGCATCGACCAAAAAAACAAACAGCTGAGCGCTGAAAACACTGAACTACAATTAATGGTTTTGTATTGAAAACAGGCGCTGCCAGTGCAAATAATTCATTTGTTCAGTTCACTGATGTGTGACATTGAATTGGAGGACTGAGACTCATTGAAATGTTTCAGGAGTACGTTTTGGTTGAAAAACATGATTTTTAAGAGGAAACAGCTTTGCAGAATCTGAGGCAAGTACTGTCGGCTTATTGTTTGTCTGGAGAAACATGACTTTTAATCTGAACAAGCCTCGGATATTTCTGTTTTTTTGTAACATTTTCTGCCTGTGATATTCTTCTCCTAAGACATTTTCTTGCACACTCTCCTTTTCTGCGTTTCCTGTGAGTTCCCATGCCTCGTCTCCCCCGGTGCAGGATTAACTGGAGCAGTTTAAAGCTCGTTCTCCTGTCACAGATGTTGGCTTTGAGATTCAGATGAGCTCTCTGTTGTAAAAGGACTGAATTTAAAAAGGAGAGGAAATGTAAACCTGAAAAACCCTGAGGAATCAAAGTCTCTTCACTGCTGAATAAAAGTGTAAGAAAAAAAGGATTTTTGACCCAGCTCGTTTTCAGGACAGTTTTTGTTTTTGAACTCTCAGAACACAAAGAACTTCACGAAATGTGCATCTTCAAGACTTAAGGAGGGCGACCAAACACTTCAGGGAGAAACTGTCTGACACTGGCATAAGCTGAGCAATCTCAGCTGATTCTGAACCCGAGCTTGTACAGCTGCAGAAAGTGTTTCATTCAGGCGAAGGTTTTGACCGGCCAACCTTACAGGTCAATTCTTTAGAAAATAAACAAGATGAACATAAATCAGGCAGAGAGAGAGTCACAAGATGAAAAGTGTCACATGAAATACTGAATGCTTTTCAAACAAATATCAGCTGGAAATTAATAATTAATATTTTTGATATAAGTTAAAACAGAAGCCATTTTCAGACATAAAGCCCCCCCCCCCCCCATATTTATGTGATAATTATTCTACTACTATTTAATTTGATCATTTAACATGTTGGTGGATGACTGAATGTGCTGTCTGGTCACTTTTTCTGTTAAACTTTTCAAGGCAAAGTTCAAACCAGTAACACTTATTTGTCAACACATCACAAATGAAAATAGAATTGTGTCAGATAAGAATTCAAACTGCAGCAACAAAGAGTTAAACCTGCAGACTGTCAGAGAGATGATTAAAAGTGTTTTTTCACTGCCTTCTCTAGGGACTATAAAACATTCAGTAGCTCAATCAGTGGGGTGGCTGTGGCTCAGTGGTACAGTCGGTCGTCTCTTAACCAGAAGGTCGGGCGTTCAATCAGCTTGTCCTTGGGCAATACACTTAACCCAATGTTGCTCCCTCTGCTTCATCGGCTGTGTATGAATGGGATTAGTTACTTCTGATGGTCATTTTACACAGCAGCCTATGCCATCAGTGTGAGAATGTGTAGGTGTGAGCTGCGGTGTCAACTCTTTTTGAGTAGTCAGGATAGGCCTGTCCATCAGTCTCTTAGTGAGCTGTACCTGGGTCTCCACTGTCTCCGACAGATAGTTTAATAGAAACCTGATATTTAGCTCGCTGCTCCATTCTTGGGATAGAAGTTTTCCTTCCTGCACACAGACGACAACTCACCACATTATTCTTGTGGTTTAACCTGAGCAGGGAAAATGATGTTGGTATTTCAGAGACAGGAAGCTGACCGCTGAATGATCACCTGTCTGTATTTGATTACCTCGCGCGACGTTCTTTCTCCTGATGCTGATGTTAGCGTAACCTTGCCTGCCTGTTGTCGACTGTTTCACGTAAAGTAACGAGTAAGGAGTGCTTTTTAAGTACTTGTTACCGCAAATGTTAGTTGCGTAACATAGTAATGCTTAAAGGCTTTATATGCGATTTTTTGATCCAGCAGATGTCGCCCTTGAGCACCAGCATGAAACCAAAACAACTCGCGTTGCATTGTTGTGTTAGCATGCTAATGCTAGCGATCTTTATTATGCTCGTATCTTCACACTGCATGTAAATTTACCTGAAATGAGCGTGATCTAGAAACACAGTTAAGCAGTGAGTACAGTATGTTATTCTTCTTTTCTCTAGTCCCTCAATTAAACAACTTTTATACAAGAGGGGAGGAGTCAGCCGGCTGTCCGGGCGATGTAAACAAACTGAAGATAGGACTCTGAAAACTCTGAAAACATCACAGACAGTGGGACTCGGGTGTTACACCCATTGTAGACAGTCATGACTCACAGAGTTATTTTCAGAGGATATACTTGATTTCTACATTTAAGTGTGAAAAATCACATAAAGCCTTTAAGTCCCAACATTGATAACAAGTAGCGGGTGCCTTTGAATGACTGTAATTGTAACCGTGTTATAAAAAAGAAATCAAGTTATTTTTGGGTCTTTTTGCCTTCATTGGAGAAGCATGAATTGTTGGGAGGAGAGAGTGGGGGTAGACATTCTACAAAGGTCCGAGGTCGGATTCAAACCCACAGATGCTGCAATGAGGACTCTAGCCTAAGGACAGTATATGGGGTGCACAACACAACCGTTACAGGCTATCCAGCGCTCCCAAGCGTCATTGAATTTGAAAAGTAGGAATAAACGACTAGTTACCACAAATAGTAGTAACGTTACAGTAGCACGTTACTAAGTAAGTAAGTAAAACGATATTCCCAACCCTGAGTGTAATCAATTGTACATTATTTTATGTCTCTTTACATCCACACAGCGTGCAGGTAATCAGCCCAGGTCCAGCAGACAGAGATAACAGCGTGCTCAGACTGCAGCGTCAGATTTCTATTAAAGCTGTCTGAGAGCTTCTCCTTCATCTAATTAGAAAATCTCTCCGTCTGTCTGTTGGTTCAGTCTCCCCCTCTGCCTCCTCCTCCTCAGCCTATCGGTCACACGTTGATTTGTTTGAGAAAAGCCTCTCTTGGTTTCGTCCTGACGCGTCTCGAGTAATTAAAGCTCAAATTGTTTTGAGGCGGCCGTAATCACATTAGTGTGAGTTTGCAGGACAGACCGGGAGAGAGGAGGGGAAATAGACTTTTTTGTTTGTTTCACACCATCAACATGCTGCCACTGCCTAATTTCATGTGTGTGTGAGGGTGCGTGTGTGCTAATGGACATGGAGCTGTCACCCTGCATGCTGCCCCAGATGGTTTTCCATTAGTCTGTCAGATGTGAAGGGGAGAAGATGTGATGGACAGGTTTAAAGAGGAGGACACAGCTGAGGGGAAAGGCTTGTTTAGTTTAAATATCCAAATCAGAGCTGCAGAGTAGACATCACATTTAGTCTGTTAAATCTTTGCGCTGGACTAGCTTAGCATGCTTCAAACAAAATGATGCAGTAGACTACTCTCCGTGTTGATTTTGATGTCTGAATTTAAATTCCAGAATAACTGACAAGTCTTACAGTAAGAAAACAGTTCAAATTGATTATTCAATACGGTTAAATACGGGATCACAGGGTCTGCTGGTTAAAAAAAATCTGATTGGTTAGCAGAGTATGGCTGATGTTAGCAGTGCTAGCAGCACCAGCCTTCTGTCCACCACATGCCTGTGCTGAATGTGTTTACACATTCCTTCAGTCTGTATGCCAGATGAATATGACACAGCCTAAAAAACAATATCTCCATTTTTTAGAACAAAACACTGAAAAACTGCCATCTGTCCACTGAACTGGTTATCATCCAGACAGTGAGAAGAGACGGCCTATTAACTGGAGCTACAGCAACGACTAGTGGCAAGTGTCTGCATTACAGCTTTGACACAACTTTTAACCATCATTGAGGGCCTAAACTGATAAAAAATGTGAGTGAGTTAAACAGACTGGTCGTTCTGGTGCTGGGAGGAAGCGTTGTATTGTTTATTAGGCAACCACACATATCCCTCATAAGAAGACTGATTAGTTTTATTTATGTTTTCCTTAACATGTTCAGGCAGAAATATATCAAATCAGTCCATGCAAAAATGAGTGGATGAGTTGCAAACCCCACCAACTACTGAGGCAGAGAAAATGCCCCCCGCCGACAAAAAGAAGGTACTTTAAAAACCGAGTTTATATTTTTGAGATTATCCCATGAATGGTTTAGCTTGGATTCAAAATGTTTTCATTCTTTTATGAAAGTTAAATATTGTGACTTTTTCACAGTTTTCTCACAACTGAGTTTTAGTAAACTCGTATAATATTTGGCAAGTTGATAAGCGTAAATTGTCTTGAGAATCTGAGGAGCACCAAAATGATTGACGATGATGACCCCATTTGATAGAAAATCAAGACTCTCACTTCTCGTACATTAAATGCTTGATGCTGGATTAGAATCTGCCCAGTGTTTCTTTATCTCAGTTCAGTATTTGATTCAAGATTCATGATTCAAGATTTTTATTTGTCACATGCTCATACAGATGTGCAGTGAAATGTAAAGACTGTTCCGCAAGGCCATGCAATAACACTCAAATTACTAATACACATATACAGTAAAATAGTAATATAATGTAAAATTTAAAAATAAATATTTGAATATACACAATATAGAATAATGTTAACAGTGCAAAGTGTCAGTGTGTAAAGATATGTTTTGATATACAAAATATAGAATAATGTAAACAGTGTAAAGTGTCCAGGGTGTCAAAGTGCAATGTGCAGATTGGATTGTGTGGTGTGTGTGCATCATGTAATCACAGTTCTGTTTTGTTTAGTTCTGTTTTGTTTTTAACTGAGGAGAGTGGAGTTAACAGTCCCGACAGCCTGAGGAAAGAAGCTTTTCCTGAGTCTTTCTGTGTTCACCTTGATGTATCGAAGGCGGCTGCCAGAGGGTAGCCACATAAACAGTCCGTTACCTGGGTGGTGGGGATCACTCATGATCCTGTTTGCCCTGGCTGTGCTCCTCCTTGTGAAGATGTCCTGGAGGGTGGGGAGTGTTGTACCCATGGTATGCTCTGCTGACTTCAGCACCCTCTGCAGGGCTCTTCGGTCACGTACAGTGCTGTTCCCGTACCACTGGGTGATGTTTCCAGTCAGCACACTCTCCACCGGTCCGGAATAAAAAGTCTTCAGGACCTTCACAGAGACTTTGAATTTCCTCAGCTGTCTGAGGTGATAGAGGCGCTGCCTCACCCTCTTCACCTGACTGTCTATGTGGGTTGTCCATGTTAAATCCTCAGAGATGTGCACCCCCAGGTACTTGAAGCTGCACACCCTGTCCACCAGCGTCCCATCAATTCTCAGTGGGGTGTAATCCCTCTGCAGTCCTCTTCTGAAGTCCACAATCAGCTCCTTGGTTTTGCTGACGTTCAGGAGCAGGTTGTTGTCCTGGCACCACTGTGTCAGGTTTCCAACCTCCCCTGTATACGCCTGCTCATCATTGTTGCTGATGCGACCAACAACCACCGTGTCATCTGCAAATTTCACGATGATGTTGGAGCTGCTTGTGGCCACACAGTCATGTGTGTACAGGGTGAAGAGCAGGGGGCTGAGAACACAGCCCTGTGGTGCTCCGGTGTTGAGGGTGCAGGGGATCCCAGGTGGTCTGCCCAAGTCCAGGATCCAAGCACACATAGAGGTGTTAAGTCCGAGGTTTATCAGCTTGGAATGGAGGTTGGCGGGGGACTATGGTGTTGAAAGCTGAACTAAAATCAATGAACAGCAGTCTCACATAGTCCCCCTTCCTTTTGTCCAGATGGGTGAGGGTGGTGTGCAGTACCTGGGAGACAGCATCATCTGTGGATCTGTTCAGTCTGTATGCGAACTTAAGTGGATCCAGAGACTCTGGGAGCGAGGAGCAGATTTGCATCTTGATGAGTCTTTCAAAGCACTTCATCACTTCTGAGGTGAGTGCTACTGGGCGATAGTCATTAAGGCAAGCTGGAAAGGCATTCTTCGGTACAGGGACAATAATGGCTTTTTTCAGGCATGTGGGGACCACAGACTGACTCAGGGAGAAGTTGAAGATGGTGGTAAACACTGGAGCTAACAGGTCGGCACAGGACTTCAGCACTCTGCCAGAAATACCATCTGGCTCGGCAGCCTTCCTGGTGTTTACCTTTCTCAGTGTCCTCCTCAAGTCGTGCTCTGACACAGTTAGCGGGTGCGAGTGTGCCGCTCTGGCCTCGGAGATCCTGCTGGCTGCATCAATTGGCATGCTAACATTAGCGGTGCTAGCGATAGCCTCAAATCGCGCATAAAAGTCATTAAGTTCGTCAGCCAGAGCGGCATCTGCACTCACCGAGACATGGGCTCTTTTCCTGTAGTCAGTAATTGTCTGCAGTCCTTGCCACAAGCTCCTTGAATCACGCTGCTGGAACTGTGATTCCACTTTGTACCTGTACCTCCGCTTAGCGCTTTTCACTGCTCGTCTCAGTCTGTAAGACGCCGCTTTGTATTCCTCCGTCCTGCCGGTGAGTAGTGACGAGTTGTATGAAGCGGTCCGTTCGTTCACAGCGGTGCGGATAGATTTATCCACCCATGGCTTCTGGTTTGGGAAAATCCGGACAGACACCATGGGAACGCCGTCTACCAGCGTTGCTATGAAGTCCGTCACAACTTCCGTAAACTCGTCTACGTCACTCGAGCTGGATTGGAATATGCCCAAGTCGACGTCATCCAGAGCGTCTCGCAGCGTAGCCTCTGATTGGTCGTTCACCTGCCTCGTCACCACCTTTTCACGTACAATAGTCTGTTTGTACCTTGGCAAAAGGTAAATGGCGGAATGGTCTGATTTCCTGAGTGGGGGCAGGGAAGTCGCCTTGTAGCCCTCTTTGAATGGCGTGTAGCAATGATCCAGTGTATTGTTGCCCCTGGTGGAGCAAGTGACGTGTTGGAAAAAGTTCGGCATAACTTTCTTCAGGTTCGCCTTGTTAAAATCCCCAGCCACGATGAGGGCAGCGTTCGGATGCTTGTTTTGGTGCCGGCACAGCACGTCATGCAGGTCCGATAAAGCTGTGTCCGTGTCCGCTTGTGGTGACACGGACACAGATGACACGCTACAGATGTAGCGATGACCGAAGTGAATTCCTGGGGGAGGTGAAATGGATGGCACAGGATGGTTAGGTGCTCCAGATGTGGCGAGCAGGAGTGGGAGAGAGTTTTAATGCTCTGATTAGATATGTAACTGGTTGAAAATGCAGGATCTTAGATCTGAGACTATAAGTTTATGACCTTACAGTCTGCTTTCAGTTTTCTGCAGAGACATCGACTCTTAAATCCTTTACAGCGAATTTTCTTTCTTACAAGTCTGATTCCATCAGAACAGGCCTTTCCTCTCCTCCTCCTCCTCCTCACTCACCTTGTGTTCCTCTATCAGCCCACAAGTCTAAATGTATTTCACTCCTCTCATTATAGTGCAGTCAGATGGCTTGCTGCCTCAATCGATTCCTCTGTCCACTCTCATTTAGTCTACACTGAGTCGTGCTCTGAAGAGTGTAACTGTCTCTCCTCCTCTTCCTTTACAGAGAGGATGTGTAAATAAAAGGGCACAATCTGGCTTTAATGCATCTCAGTCAATTTATCGACTTTAACTTTTGCAGACAGGGTTCCTGATAAAGTCTGAATTTTCTCTTGTGTCTCTGGTTTTATGAGCTGCTCATTCTGCAGGATCAGATCTCAGAGTATTTACTCTCACATGGATCAGAAGAGCAGCTGTTAACACTCACACATCAGGCTCTCTGCAGGCTTTGTTTTACACTGATTTCAGTCTTTGTAAAAATGAAACACTTCCTTCTCTGCTTCTTTTTTAATTGCCAGAAGAATCAAAAGTAAGAACCTTTTTTTCTTCCTGCTGTTTTCAATATTTTAATTCAGGTAGAGGATAGTGGAATATGTCAGATGAAATTTGTGCCCTATCTTTCATTGTCTAAAAACATCTCTTTTTATAGTAAGATATTCTACAAAACTGTAAATTAAGTTTGATTAAGTTTATCATTCAGATGACTACAGCAAAAAGGGATCCATAGTGAACAGACAGCTAATGACAGACAGATTGATGTTTGTTTTTTCTAAGATGGACTCCCTTTCTAATGAACTAACATACAGTATGCATTATACATTTTATTATAAAACTATTATTGACTCACGTTATTTTTTATAAACATCTTAAACCACGAACAAGTTACAAGACAGAATTTAACCATCTGTTGAGATAAATATTTAAACCTGGACATAACATATTGTTTTATGCTACTTCTTGACCAAGAGTCAACAAACACCCACATTTTGCTAATAAGTTTTGGCTGCTTAAAATCAACCAACAACCTCTTGTGATGAAAAATTGAAGTCAATGTGGAACTACACCCCCTTGGGGCGGCTGTGGCTCAGTTGGTAGAATTGTAGTTTATAGGTTCGATCCCCAGCTCCTGCAGCCACATGTCCGATGTGTCCTTGGGCAAGACACTGAACCCCAAATTGTTCCCGCTGCTTCGTCTGTGGTGTATGAATGTGATTGAATGGGATTAATTACTTCTGATGGTCTCACTACATAGCAGCCTCTACCATCAGTGTGTGAATGTGTAGGTGTGACCTGCAGTGTAAAAGTCCTTTGAGTAGTCAGAAGACAAAGTGCTATCCAAGCTCAAGTCCATTTACTGTTTACTTGAGTGTCCACTTAAAGGCAGGCTTGGTAATTTTCTGCAGATACACTTTTTAAGATTTTGGTTGAAGTTGTCTTTAGATCCTGACAGAAATTATAGTAGTTATCTGTAGCAGTGTCTCCTGAGGTAAGACACATAAGTAGTGGCCATAGCAACAGAGTCCGCTACACAACGTTATAATGAGAATATTTGTCTTTATATAAATGCTATATGTAATCCAATGGAATGACAACAGTGTGTGTGTGTGTGTGTGTGTGTGTGTGTGTGTGTGTGTGTGTGTGTGTGTGTGTGTGTGTGTGTGTGTGTGTGTGTGTGTGTGTGTGTGTGTGTGTGTGTGTGTGTGTGTGTGTGTGTGTGTGTGTGTGTGTGTGTGTGTGTGTGTGTGTGTGTGTGTGTTGTAGCTGTTTGTCAGGAGCATTAATGCATTCCACCTCTGTGCCTGTATCTAGATTGATCTGAAGTTAGGTAGAGAGTCAGTTTTTCCAATATGGTGACCGCCATCGTTGTGCTTCATAGCGCCTCTTCAGTAACCAATGGATGACATCACTGAGACTACGTCCATGTCATCTGTAGTTTAACCTGAGGTGAGAATGTGTGATATATTATAGAGTTAAACTGAGTTTTCTTAATGTGGAGGAGTTACAGGAGGGATCTAACTAAAGCTCTACATCAAGCTTCTCTGGTATCTAATCTGTTAAATTGTTCGAGTGTGTGTGTGGTGTGTGCGTGCTTGTTTGTGTGTGTTTGTGTTTGTGTGGCGTGCTTGCGTGCATGTGGTGTGTGTGTCCTGATTCTTAATAAGTGTGAGATTCCATCCCAGCACCTCTCTAACTGTTGTTCACACTCATTATTCTCCTCAGATTGAGGCTGCATGTTGTTATTAAAGGAGTGACACACATTGACATCTGATTCTGAATGAGATCTGTTTTTTATTTTCCTGATCTGAAATAAGATGACTAAAGTTTGATCAGGTGTTTTATATTATGACACCTGCCTGTTCAGACTCGTTCTCCTCTCTTTCTCTCTCTCTCTCTCTCTCTCTCTCTCTCTCTTTCTCTCTCTCTCTCTCTCTCTCTCTCTCTCTCTCTCTCTGTCTAGTTATGGTTATAACTCATGATTTATTTGTGGAAGATGTTAAATTGATCCAAGTTATTGCACGGGGAAAAAACCCAGAAGAAATATTTCTTATGATAAATTTGCACATGATAATTATTATTATTATGTTTATTACATGTCTAATGTAGCAATGTCACATTATCAGAATTTTAAACTTTGAGCTGATTCTAGTAAAAATCCAATTATTTTTATATCAGTTTCTCTACCTTGGTGACAAAAACAGGAGACCTGACACCGAATTTTAGGTAATTCTTGTTTTTAATCGCTGTCTAAATTATACCAAACACATTGGCTACATTTCAGCTCTGAAACAACCCTAACCCTGCTAATGTATCAGAGCATTGTTGCTGTTATTGTCTTACTACAGAGCACTTATAGTCCATGTACCTGCTTGACTTTTAATATAAGTAAATTATAAGCTACACTTACAAAAGGACACAAGTCTTCCTGTTCCTCCTCTACTCTGATCATCAAACACAGCGCTGCAGGAGCCTCATAAATAAACAGAATAACAATGTATGTATGACTTTTGCTTTGTGTCATATTTGTTGCATCTGCTGTTAATTATTTCAATATGCTGATTCAAAAATATTTCATGATAACATAAAGAAACAAACCACTTGAAGTTCAAACATTTTATTCCCCTCTATGAGACTGGTTTCTTTTCATTTGGCCTTTAATGACTGTTGTTGTTGTTGTTGTTGTTGTTGTTTAAGTCGTTGTTCCTGAACTTTTCTACAATTTGAAATGTACCCTAAATACAATAAAAAGGCGTAATTTCTAAATGGATACGATTTTGGGGAAAATTAACTGGAAAAAGAAAATTCAGGCAAAAGAAAAATGACCCATCTGCATCAGATTACTCATGTATATATTCATAATAACATATTGCATATAAAAAACACAATATACATCATAAATATCCCAGTGTCACTCTAGATTTATTCAATTATAATATATAGCTCTTTGATTAGTTTACTTTAAAGGCTTTATATGTGATTTTTCACACTGTAATAGAAATCAAGTGTCTCCTCTGAAAATAACTCTGTGAGTCATGACTGTCTACAATGGGTGTAACACCCGAGTCCCACTGTCTGTGATGTTTTCAGAGTTTTCAGAGTCCTATCTTCAGTTTGTTTACATCGCCTGGACAGCCGGCTGACTCCTCCCCTCGTGTAGAAAAGTTGTTTAATTGAGGGACTAGAGAAAAGAAGAATAACATACTGTACTCACTGCTTAACTGTGTTTCTAGATCACGCGCATTTCAGGTAAATTTACATGCAGTGTGAAGATACGAGCATAATAAAGATCACTAGCATTAGCATGCTAACACAACAATGCAGCGCAAGTTGTTTTGGTTTCATGCTGGTGCTCAAGGGCGACATCTGCTGGATCAAAAAATCACATATAAAGCCTTTAATGTGCAAGAGACAAAACATTGCTTTGTTTATGAAGTGCAAAGATTTGAAACACATGTTCAGCTGGATTTTACTATAAAATGATCCCCAAAATATAAATTCATTGTATGTTCCCTCAATCCAACAAATATCCCTTTTGAAAGATCTTCAACAATTTGAACATTTATTTTTTTCTGTCTTTTTAAAATTGGTGAAAATATACTCGTGAAAAATCTTAGTTTTGTCACTTACAGTCCTATGGAGCATGCTCTCCGGCCCCTTGTGGATTATTTGTGCACTGCATGTATCTGGTTGTGTTAATCAAGTTGTTTTGGGGGAAAGATCTCACTGAGGATGCAGAGGTATCAAAAAATTGAAAATATGAATCATTCTGCTTCATAGGGTATGAAAGTGAGTGTTTGTATCTCTAAGCAAATTCTGCAGTCGTTGAATTATAGCTCAATGTCTCTCTCTCTTTCTCTCACACACCTTATCTCTCCCCCCCTCCCTCTCTCTTTCAGGTTTCGGTTTTGTGACATTTGAAATCGAGGACGTGGTGGAGAAAGTCTGTGAGATCCATTTTCATGAGATCAATAATAAAATGGTGAGCGGCTCCTCTCTCTCACATTGATTCATGTTTCATTTTTCTTACTTGTTAGAAACTGACTCTGGACACATACACACACACACACACACACACACACACACACACACACACACTTTGACTGGTAGACACAGCTGAGAAATATGATTCGAGCTCAGATCGCTGTGTTTTCACTGATCAGTTACCATGAAACCGTGTGTGATTTTGAACAAACAGGTTATCCCTATCTGTGTTTCCTCTTCATATCTCTGCTCTGCTCATTAGACCAGAAAAACTGATTGTTTGACATTGAAACAGATGATAAAGGTCACAGTGAATAAAGGAGAAGAAGAATCTGAAACCTGAGCTCTTGTAGGTTTTAATACTGGCCCAGTAAGAGAGTAACACTGTTTGCTGTCAGTGCACACTAATATAAGCTCCTATTTCCCAAATGCATTGTGAGTACTGGCCCACAGCTGAACTCTGATAAAAGCACAATAAGCTGCGAGAGGTTTAATTATTCTTCTTTTTAATACCGAGCAAAATGTAGCGGGAGCGAGGAACCCCCTCTAACAATATATTCTCCTAGTATCATCAGCAGGCTCATGGATCCTCCCTGTAGTCCCTCTTTCTATCAAAGATTGATATTAAGATTTGATCAATGACTTGTAAAGCCTGGTTGGATCAGGTTCAGAGCTTCATGAGTGTTAGGAGTCAATCACAGCCTGAGATCCTCAGATGAGCCTCCTGCTCGTTCTAAAGTCGACGGCCTGAATCTGAAGTCGACCTTGATTTTGCCCCCAAGTCTCTTCATATTGATCGTGGTTAATAACGTGGATAAAAAAAGAAACAATCACAGACATTTAAAGAAAGACTTTCTTACGTTAAGCACATGCCCTCAGTGCAGTCAGAATACATTAACATTTCTGACACTGAACAAAGTAAACCCTTGAAGCAGCAGTAGAACAACAACTCTCTTATAGAAGGTTGGGCAGCTCCCACAGTCACATGTCAAAGTGTCCTTGGACAAGATCATAAACCCCAAATTTCTCCCACAGCTACACCTGAATTAAAGTCAAAATACCCTCACGACAGGCACTGACAAAGTAGTTTAGACCAAGACACGACCCGAGGGGATTGGCTATAAGAGCCGTAAACTATTTGACACCACACCCTTTCTTCTAACCAGAACAACTTCCTGAGTAAAGGTCAAAGGTCCCTCAGGTGGGTACAGTCCACTGCTGAATAAATCAATGCAGACACTCACAGTTATGGGAAGTTCAATGAATCTTATGTTAGTGTTTGTTGTGTTTCCTCTCTACGTTCCTCCTCGCACACACAATGCAGTAGCCTCATTTGTTAACTGAGCTGTCAATCACTGAGTTATACCCTTTGTAGCGTAGCATTAGTTCAGGCAGGTCACAGCGTAACGCTCTGTTATCGTGTCTGAGTTTCAGTAACAGCTGATCTCAAACCAGCCACACCGGCTGATGACCAGCTGATTTGCTTCAAAGCGTCCTATTGTACATATGCCGCCTTATTTAAACTGCTGTAGCCCTCCTACTCTTTGCTACTCCATCTGCAAGCCATTTGCAACCCTCTTACTTTTATGCTGCTCTGACTTAATCAATGTCATGCTTGGAATTGATGCTCTGTTGGGGTCCGCTGCTTATCTCCCTGCCTTATAGCTTTCCTTGTATGCACTGGATGGGCAGAGCCATACCGCCAAATATAAATAATTGCAATTAAGTAATTTACTTAACAAAGGATCCTGACTGAATTAGCATTATATGTTCTAAATAAAATGACAGACACCAGGTTTAAGAGAAATGTATTTGACGTGTATTTTGTTTTTTTAGTTTGACACCTATTCTTTCTGTGGAAGTGGAATTTATGACCTGTACTGCAACCAGTCAGCAGGGGGAGCTCTAAATATTTTGGCTTCACTGCCAGGCGGCAGGTTTTTCATCCATCTTAATATAAAGTCAATGGTTTGGATTTAGACAAATATTTGTGTTACCCACAGAATCACTAACATCCAGTCAAAGCTGTAGACCAACAACTCTGATTTCTTTGAGGGACAATTCCTGTTTTTATCTTTGTAGTCTGGTGTGTGTGTAGAGAGGGATTCATGGTTAAAAAATCATCTTCCTATTTAACAGTTTGTATGAGTTTGAGTGTTTTTCTTGTTGAACCTCTGTGTTGCTGCTTTTCTTCGCCAGGTCTATCTTGAAAAAGAGATTTCTGATCTCAGTGGAAATAAACTGGATAGATAAAGGTTAAATTAAAAATACAGTTCAGGCCCTGGGTAGTCAGTGAAAGTCATTTGTGGAGCACTGTTAAAATGATGATTAATTTGGATTTATGTTCTATTATCTTTGCCCCGTGCCCTCTACAGGTAGAATGTAAAAAAGCTCAGCCTAAAGAAGTGATGTTTCCTACGGGGGTACGAGGACGAGCCTGTGGTCTACCCTACACCGTGGACGCCTTCATGCTTGGCATGGGCATGCTCAGTGAGTACACTCTGTGTGTGTGTGTGTGTGTGTGTGATCTTCTTATCTGAAAACATTCAGAGTTTCTTTTTTGGGCTTTGCTCAAACCAACACAAAGAGCCTTTCATCTGACTAATATTTCTATTTCATTCTAATGTTTGGACATTTGATGGAGACTGACAATAGCCAAAGGTCATTATAATGTTTCATGATAACAGATTTTTAAATTTTGGTAATATTCCAGTAAAAATCTAAAGATGCTCTCACCTTTGATACCACTGCATTAAGAAAATGTGCAGTGAAAACTGAAATTGGGTTAATTATTGTATTCACTGACCAAAAATTGCAGATAAATGCATGTACTCTGTCTAAATTGTACTAAAACATTGTTGATGGTTGGTGAAACAATGATTTGTAACCAAAATGTTGCCAATGTCTTTGTTCTGTTTACACAGTGCTCTCTCTCTTGTCTCGCAGCATTTTATGGTTAAAAATACGGCTGAAGATCTGCAGTTTTTTCTAAAGCTTTGATACTTTTTGATACTATCGCAGATAATTTCGCATATATTAAACCCTACTTCTCTCAAGCTCCATCTTCTTGTCCATATATGGTCACTTCCTGATCCAGAAAACAGACAGGGTGTCGGCCAAAGTGGTGAACTTGTTGCATCAAACCAAATGTTGATAAACCAGAGGCTCCATTAGTTTATCTCCTAATCTGTAGATTTGTCTTCTCAATGTATCCTCACATTCACTTCATCAGACGAGAGGTTGTTTTTGAACTGTGAGTGCTACAGTGACCACACAGACATGCAGACACAGATTTGATAACTCAGCATTTATATAAGGAAATGTTTCATATTTATAGTTTGATTTCAGATGAGTTTTTCCTAACGTTCATCTCCTTCCTGCAGCTTATCCAAATATTGTAACGACTTATGGCAGAGGATACACCGGCTTTCCTCCGAGCTACAGCTACGAGATCCCTGGTGAGTTTTCTTAAAACTCTTTGATCCCTCCTCACTAGGGATGGGGATTGAAAATGTGTTCCATTAAGGACCCTGTTCTTCATCGTCAAAAATCAATAATGATCGAGTTTATTGATACAGCTAACAAGTCCTGTGGTCCCTATAATGTAAGTTTTTTATCTCAAGCTAAGTCTTTTAAATTGAATCACTGGAGAACAAATATAAATTGTGTTGTAGGGTTTTAAAAAAAATGTAATTGCCCGCCAACAAGCACACCAGCATTGTGAAACTAATTAAACCAAAATGCAGAATCTTTGAACGTCTTTCTGCTGCTGATGTGCAGCTGTCCTCCTATTCATCCTCCGCTCACAGCAGCCATGGTAAAATCATCCAAACTTTGTAACAAGTGTTAGTTTAAATCAGTCCAATGTTGAAATCTGAGTCGAAATAGTCTGGATGAAGCTAGTTAGATAACTAAACGAGGTGACATAAGGTAACATTCTGATGTGTTCAAGGTCGGCTCACTAAAATGACAAGACTAGTCAAAGGTAAATTAACCTGGACTCTTCTTCTCTCTGCAGTCTCAGCAGATGGCTGTTCAACATGAGTCTGGTTATGCTCTTTTTAAGGCCGTTTTTGTGTCTTATACTGGTTTAATGTTGGGTCGTTCTTTATAATAGGAAAAAAGAGCACAGTCTACACCTGCTCCCTGATACCTTTTCACTGTATTGGATGCAGGATATGAGTCTTACAGTCTTATCACTGCAGAGTGTGTCTGTCTGTCTGTTTGAGCACACTGATGAGTGAAAGGTTGTGATGTGAACAAGCAGGGAGGTGGAGCCATGCTGCATGAGGACAACCAATTAAAGTCTGTCAGCCTCCGGACGTGATGCATTCAGGGACACAAAGCTCAGAAGAAAGCTCTGCAGGAGGCTGTCAGTCTCACACACACACACACACACACACACACACACACACACACACACACACACACACACACACACACACACACACACACACACACACACACACACACACACACACACACACACACACACACAGACGATGCTTTCAGACTTGCTTAAAATTCCTGAAATATCGGGGTGAGCTGCATGTGTGAGCACAAACAGCTACATTTTTAGTGCAACATTACCTGGAATGTGTCCTACCTGCCTCCTAGCAAATGTTCTGTTTGAATTCAGGGAGAGCTAAAACAAAACAGGAAATATTCAGGAAAATTCACAATGAGCAGTTGGTAGGGGGTGATGACCCTTATCCCCTGCGATCGGCACATAACCATAGACGGTCTGCACATGACCTGTGTGATCTCCGTGCATGTAAATAAATCGCTTCTTTATGTTTTCTGTGTTTTTCTCTGCTTTTTTTTGTTAAAAGTGTGATTTTTTTTTAACTACACATAGCTTTAATATAAAGGTTAAAAAATATAGGATAGGATAGGATAATACTTTATTGATCCCCAGAGGGGAAATTCAGGCATTGCAGCAGCAAGACAGAGAAAGAAGTAACACAAAATACACAGAATAGATAAGATAAATACAGATAGAAACAACAATAGGATTTATATACAAAATAATATAAATAGTTAAACAATAACAGGACAATTATGAATTATGTGCAGTGGATGTCAAGTTAAGGTGACCAGTGATGCTATAAAGTGACTTGTGTGATCAGAAAGTTTAGGGTTATGTAAACAGTAGAGAAACTAAAGAATAACAGTGCAGTTATACAAAATAAAATATAACATAGTATAATATAATATAGTGCAATACAGTATAATTAAAGTGTCAGAATCTGCTGTTTCATGCCTTCTGAGACCCCTCCCCATCCTGTCCAACAGGAATAGTCCCCCACTGTGAGGTGCATGGGGGAACAACCAACTCAGCGAGATTTCAGGGGCAGCCTGTCTGAAATCTTCTAGAAGTTTAAGGAGTAACTGAGTTTAAAAATGGCCACAGGGACACACAGACTGTGGTCTGAGGACGTCTTGTAGTGAAGCGCTCCTGGTGGTTTGTCCCTTACACGTCCTTCATGTCTGGTGCTGAGCTCAGTCTCTGGAGGCTGAGGGAGGATCAGGTGTCTGAGTGTGTCAGCTGTAATCATAACACTCGTTATCCGTCTTAATAACGACATGAAGGTGTTTTTTCTCTTCAGAGATCAGAGGCAGCAGAGAGTCCTTCTCATCATTACATGCAGGTGTAGCAGTCTTATCATCCTGTCCCGTCCAATCAAAAAAAAACTCCTTAACAACACCGTTAGCGCAGAGCTGATTGGTTCAGGTTTACCTTTTCTCCCTAGTCTTTATCCCGTCGCTCTCCTCCCTCAGATGATTCTGTCTGTGTCGTCCTGATCGCAGCAGGACGACCTTGGAGCGCGGACATTAAAGGTGAAAGTCTTTTTTTTCTCTCTCCCCTCAGTGTGGAGGGATTTAGAGGAAGTCGTCCCTCTGTGGAGGTTTTACAAATTGACTGTAGAGAAAGAGAGGAGCTCATCTTCTTCTGAAGCACTACCCATAATCCTTTTTGGGACACGAGTCACAGGAGGTCACATAAAAGAGACTTGTGTGTGTGTTAGTCTGTTAGTCAGCCAGCCAACACTTTAGAACGGCCTCTCTGTATTCAGACCAAGTCAAGGTCTTTGTGGTGTTCTCCTGTTTTCATACAACATTCAGTTTCCTCTAATTAAACTTCAACAGAAATAACCAGTGAAGATTGAAGCTCAGCGTTATATTCTATTAGTTTAAAGGATTTATATGCGATTTTTTTGATCCAGCAGATGTCGCCCTTGAGCACCAGCATGAAACCAAAACAACTTGCACTGCATTGTTGTGTTAGCATGCTAATGCTAGCGATCTTTATCATGATCGTATCGTCACACTGCATGTAAATTTACCTGAAATGAGCGTGATCTAGAAACACAGTTAAGCAGTGAGTACAGTATGTTATTCTTCTTTTCTCTAGTCCCTCAATTAAACTACTTTTATACTTGAGGGGAGGAGTCAGCCGGCTGTCCTGGCGATGTAAACAAAGTGAAGATAGGACTCTGAAAACATCACAGACAGTGAACAGTCATGACTCACAGAGTTATTTTCAGAGGATATACTTGATTTCTACATTTAAGTGTGAAAAATCACATAGAAAGACTTTAAAAGAGTTCTTAAATATTATCACCAACTCAACTAGGGATTGGGTTTCACAGTAATCTAATTACTGTGAAACAAAAGTAGGACACAGACATCCTGGTGGTCTGCTATGTGTCCCGCAGTGTGTCACTCATCATCAGTCCTGTTAGTCTGTAGGGGGATAGATGTCTTCAAATCCCAGTTCTGAATGAAATGACAAGTGATGGTTACATATGATTTCACGGTGAGAGCTGTCCACGAGTCTTTAGTAGCATCCACTCTGCTGTTCTGCACAATTCGGCAAACCCAGAAATCTGGATGCACATCTATCGCTGAGTGGAACTATTTAAGCCTAAAACAACGTGTTCAAACCCTATGAATGCAGAGAACATAATAAAAAATAAGTAATTCACATTAAACCTTTAAGGTTACTGAAAACCAACACACCTTTGTGCACACTACACACATTTAGGAACCCAATGTTGCTGTGTTATGTGTAACTGATGAGGTCTTGGTTAACTGTCTGGACTTTGATGTCTCTGTTATGATACGTGATTCCACACGCTACAGATAACCTGCAGAGCCCAGCACGGCCTCAGACAGCAGCCCGTCCACTCAGACTTCTGTTTTTCAATCCACAGCTGCACGTCCTCCACCTTTAAGAGCTCCTGTGATGATGCACTCACCTCTAGAGAGGCAGCCGCAGGTCGCAGGCTTTTACCTCTTCACTGCAGGATGGAGGAGAGAGAGAGAGAGAGGAAGAGAGAGAGAGAGAGCGAGCATGTTTTCTACACACAGAGAGAGAGAAAACACTGTGTGTATTCTCTACAGAGGGATGGAGGACCAGATCGTCCTCTCTGTGCTGTAATGTCCTCAAAAATAGCTCTGTGAAAACCTCCATTAGCTGTGACTGCAGGCATCCAAAATAACCTGTGTGTGTGTGTGTGTGTGTGTGTGTGTGTGTGTGTGTGTGTGTGTGTGTGTGTGTGTGTGTGTGTGTGTGTGTGTGTGTGTGTGTGTGTGTGTGTGTGTGTGTGTGTGTGTGTGTGTGTGTGTGTGTGTGTGTGTGTGTGTGTGTGTGTGTGTGTGCAGCCATGAGAGTGTGTGGGTCTGTGCATATGTAGTAATTTTGAAGCTAATGCTGTGCAGTGTTTTGTAGTGTCTGTCTCCAAATATCCCCCCCCCCCACACACACACACACACACACACACACACACAGCTTTTACCTGTTTCATGGTCAGGAGGTGGTGAGAACATTGAAGTTTTGTGAATCCATTTTTCTGCTCTGATTTCTATTATGATCAGATGAATTTGAGTTTTTAGAGTCAGGTCTGATATCAGCAGTAACCTTTCATTGCAGTAAATTAATAATTCAGTCTTCTTATTTGAGTTTTTTTTTTTCTTCTCAGGTTTCCCAGCGGTGGCGTACAGCCCGGTGGCTGCAGGGGCGATAGCAGCAGCTCGTGGCTCAGGTAGGGTGACCCATGAAAGAGGGGGCACCTACATGGGGGGGGGGGGGGGGGGGGGGGGGCAGCTAAATGCAGTGTTAATCACATTACAAGTAAGGATTATCACGTTCCCCCCCCAGCTGTTCTAAAATCATTGTAAACCATAGCATACTTCATCAAAGGTGTGTGTGTGTGTGTGTGTGTGTGTGTGTGTGTGTGTGTGTGTGTGTGTGTGTGTGGTGATGGCAACAATGTGCAGCCTGGAGCCTGCAGGTCTGTGAAGCCCCGCCCCCTGGAGCTTCTGATAATCAAAATAAAAGCTCACTGATTTTGTTGACTAAAATATCTTCTATTTTCGTCAACTAAAATGATGTTTAATTTTAGTAAGTGAGAAATTTACTAAATTAAATCAATAACAAATGACTAATATCTGACTAAATATAAAGGACATCTTCATCAGGAGACTATGACTATATTAGAAAATGGTGTGAAGATTAACACTGGCTAAATGCTCAGACTGTGTCAGAGTGTTTACCTGCACTGAGCTCTGACTCTCTAATTGCTGTTTGTCCTCTGCCCCATCTTCCAGGGTTCCCTGATTACAGTCTGTATTCTGGTAACGTGCGAGGAGGAGTGTCCCACTCGGTTGCAGACTACGGCTCCATGGGGGCCCAGGCCAACCCTCAGATCCTCCCGAGTGAGCATGCCAGCTCGGCCTGCACCTCCCCCTCCTCCCTCCAGCAACACCTGCACAGCCCCAACCCCTTTAAGAGCCCAGGTGTGTATCTTAAAGTCCCAGATAGAGACAGAGGGAGTGTGAGTGTGTGTGACAGGAGCTCAGGCTGCAGAGAATCAGTGCAGAGCTTCTTGAGGAAACTGTTCATTTGATTCTCATATCATGTGCAAAAATTCAAAGTCCGCGGAAACGGCAGTGTGGGCTCAGCAGAGTGCAGCTGACAGACTCAGAGCGTAGAGGGAGCAAGGAGGAGCAGTACATGAAAACAGACACTTTTTTAGAACTTTATCTATTGTGAACGTACAAAAGTAGGAACATAGATTAAATATATGAACCCCAAAAAGGGCAGAATATGGGATCTTTAAAATCTAACTTTTCATACACTTTTCTGTTCATGTTTTGTTCTGTACGTGATATATTTTAATACACTTTACTTTTTTAACACCTCTGTCTCTTAGTGTGGGAACACAACATTATGGATGGTTTCATCTCATCTTCAGTTTGACTCCCTCAAGATGTGTTTCCTGCGGTCTTTTAGCCCACAGTGCCCTGGACACTGGGTCATTTCCTGCCTGTCAGGAAGCAGACTGGGGGGGGGTTAAGGGGGTAGAGGTGTGGGTGTGGTGAAGTGTGCAGACTCTCCGTATGACAGGTGTTGATTGGATGAGGGCCGCTGTGCCTGATTCCCCCAGTGCAAACTCTGTCAGATATCCACAAACTGCCTGACCATCGTATCTGAACGTAACACGGAGAACACCAAACGGAGGCTGAATGTGACGAGAATCTGCAAGTGTTTACATTTACATTGAAAGGACAAGAGACAAAGCTTAAATTATATTTATGGGAATGATCTTACAGTGATCACTCACTCTGCACTCTGTACAGTTTAATTTTACACAAACTAAACTGTAAACTGTGAACAAAAAGGTATTTCAGCCAGTATTGGTTTTAAAGAATTACCACAGGATACATCTTTTCAAATGATTCTATATGAATGCAAAGACTGAGTCACAGTGTGTTCGGACAAAAAGAGAAGTGATCTGACATAGAGGTACATAATGATGAAGCATGACTTACAAAGACATTTTTTAAGAGGCATTTTTCAAACCTGAAAAAGACATTAGTGAGATGCTAATCATTCATTCATTCATCCTTTATTTAATCTGGAGAACTCCTTCAGGCCCTCAGTTACAATGATGTCGAGAGTACGCCTAAAATGAATAGATGACAAAAAAACAACAAAGACAAAATACATAAATTATAAGTAACTAAATAAGTAAGAAAATAAGCAAGCAGAGACGGCAGTTACACTCATGAGCACAGTGATTTGTAATCATGTGTTTATTGACTCATGGTAACCGTTTTATTCTTAATGTGTTTTTAAAATGTCTTCCAAATGTGAGCAGCGCAAAAGGTAAAGGATGTTTTCCCAAAATAAGTGTTTCACTGTGGAACCTTCAACATAAGCCAGACATTTGATGGAGTCCAATAATGATTAAAAGTTCTTTATAAATAAATGAATGAATAGTAGCCGATGTCTGTCATGTCCACAGCAGTGAGAAAACAAACAAGCTTTATAGCCTCTGTTGTTGCAGACAGAGCTGAATCTGACATTTTATAAATCCTTATGTAGCCTCTCCTTTAGCATCTTTTCAGCCTTTTTATTGTCATTGCGTCACAGTACAATCTGTTTGTTTTTGTGTCATAGCGCAGTAGTGAGACAGATTTCACAGACTGCAGTGTGACTGGTCAGATTGAAACTGTCACTCAGTGGAGACTGATGGACAACAGGTCGTATTAAGAAGTTTGAGCCTGATAGTTCGTTAGCACTTTTTGTTTGACCGTGACTCGCCTCATATTTCTTTTTGAGATGTCAAAATTCTTCTGCAGGCCAGGCGGCTTTGCTTTCAGCATTTAATGACAAAATATGACTTAAGCTAAATTGTTAAATGTTAAGGAAGATCATAGGCAACATGGCTGTTTTTTTTTTCTAAGTTACTTTTGGGGGATTTTTTTTTGCCTATATTGACAGCTGAATAGAGACAGGAAATGTTGGGAGAAGAGAAAGAGGTCTGAGGTCTGACCCTTAGAGGAGGGCGAGGACTATAGTCTCTGTATTTTGGGCGCACATCATAACCGCTTGGCTATCTGGCACCCTGCAACAGGGCTCTTTATCGCCACATGGGCATCTGTAAAAAAATCACTACATTAGAATATGGCTGAGAAAAGTCAAAACTAAATATACAGTAGCCTGAAGTCTTTTTTGAATAAAGTTCCACTCTGTAGTTGTACCAGGTCAGAGGACGCTTTACTCTGAATACCCGTTGTGTATCTCTGTCTAAATCCATCCTCTTGTCTCCCCTCTTCAGGAACCAACCCGGCCCAGCCTGGCGTGTTTCCAGCTCCCAGTAGTCCTGGTCCCGTATCAGACCTTTATGGAAGTAGCCGTCAGGACTCTGCGGTGGGAAACTTCATCAGCACCAGCAGTCCTCAGCCCGCCTCAGCCTTCAGCCACAGTATAGCTGTAAAACAAGTTTATTTTTTTCCACTTTCTGCTCCACTAAGTCACGTTTATTTATATCTGTTCTCATTCTTAATACTCTGGTCTGGATCCAATCAGTGCCATGTGTATAATACTTCCTTTAAAAGCAGTGGACATGAGTTCATCCATTCACACTGTCAACACGTCAAATCAATAAACCCCATCACCAGCACTCCTTACCATGAGGTCACTATTTTTTGTTGTTTTCCAACACATGTATTATTTTTCATTTCAGGGTCCTTTGATCGCGACAGCTTTTACAAACGGATATCACTGAGAGGCTGCTGCGTCTCTTCAAAGGTATTTAACACTGTTTCTACATCACTACCTGTTATAACTCTTCTTCTGATTAATATCTAATCCTCCCATTTATCTCTGCTTCTGTCGTATTCAATGTGAACTCTCCCTCATGAATGAGCTCAGAAAGCTATAAGCTAATACCTAAAGGTCACTTTCATTGTAACTTTGGCTCACATATGCACATATAGTTTGTTGTGTTTGTCATGTTTTATGTTTGTCGGAGGTTCCTGGTGGGGTGGTTGATTCTCCTGTGACATATTTTAGTATTGAAAGAAGTTCCTTTTATGTGTGTGAAATAACTCATTATTAAGTTTTCACTCAGAGTTTTCCTCAACTGACATGTAAAAAAAAAAATAATAATGGTCTATATGAAGTCATGAAAACAACGTCTATATTTCCACCAGATTTTCACCTGTAAATCTGCTTCAATCAAAAGATTCATCACATACTGACAGCAATCTTATTTCATATATACTTCAGCTAGAATGATTGTAGCGCTGCACTGAGCGCTGCCTCGCAGTCACCTACAAAAAGATAACGACATGTCCTGAGGTGGTCTCCATCCTCTCGCCTCCTGCATGTCCACTGCTGATATCAATCTGCCATATTGAGTCTGTCTGAGAACTAGTCAGAGCTGTACAGCTTATGGACCAGTTTTCTTTCTCCTCGTTTGTTTATAATGTTTCAAACTGCTCCAGTCACAATGTCTCAACCGTTTTGTTAACAGCACAAAGCTTATAAAGCTCTGTATTTATGATTTTAGTTTGAAAATTAAAATGTGTTTGAATTACATCTTTTCTGAGACAGGATTTCAGCAACCGCTTCAGAATGATCATTTATCATCATCATTTTTGTCACTGTTTCAACACTTTAAAGTCTTTATATGTGATTTTTTGATCCAGCAGATGTCGCCCTTGAGCACCAGTATGAAACCAAAACAATTTGCGCTGCATTGTTGTGTTAGCATGCTAATGCTAGCGATCTTTATTATGCTCGTATCGTCACACTGCATGTAAATTTACCTGAAATGAGATCTAGAAACACAGTTAAGCAGTGAGTACAGTATGTTATTCTTCTTTTCTCTAGTCCCTCAATTAAACAACTTTTATACACGAGGGGAGGAGTCAGCCGGCCGTCCTGGCGATGTAAACAAACTGAAGATAGGACTCTGAAAACTCTGAAAACATCACAGACAGTGGGACTCGGGTGTTACACCCATTGTAGACAGTCATGACTCACAGAGTTATTTTCAGAGGATATACTTGATTTCTATTATATTTAAGTGTGAAAAATCACATATAAAGCCTTTAAAATGAACAAGTTGTCACTGATATAAAATAAAAAGTATTTTCTGACACGTCTTTGTGTAAGCCGGATTAAACCTACAGATGCAAAAATGATTGTGGAGAAATGCTGTTAAAAATATAATTTCAGTCTTTTTATCCCACACATGAACATCTTATTGAAATTAAGAGAGACAACTTTGATTGGGACACGTTGACGTTATAGCGTTATATATATAATATTTTAGCCAACTGAAAAATGGTAGGAATGAGGTCTTTGCTTTCAACGTTGAAGTGGCAGCGAGTACTCACTGGGGATGTAAATTAAGACATGCTAACAACAGAGCAGGGGAAAAACAAGTTGTTCATGCCCTTTATTTTTGTGTGTGAGTGTGTGCATGCAGGTGTGCTGCCAGCACAATATTTCTTGAAGCAGGGTCAGTCAGGTCAGATTTTCTAACCTGTGTTTTTGTGCAGGTGAAGCCGTCAAGCACTAACCACTACAGCGTCCACACAGAGCAGAGGAGGAACAAAAATCATCACAGAGAAAGTGAAAGTTAGGACAGCTCAGCAGTGTTAAAGTCTAACCTGCTGCTGTCTGTACGTCTGTCTGTTTGGAGATCTGCTGGTCTGATTTTATTTAAAAATTACTTTTGCCTTCTCTTGGATTATGCCTTATTTGATTTAATTTAAATCCCATAATGAAAAGATATTTTTATATTCTGTTTTGATAATTTCATGTGTTTAGTTTCACCCTCACCTAGGAGCATCAATGACTGTGTCACTTCACCTTCGAGTGTCTGCTCAGACACTGGATACTTGTCTTTTGTTTTTAATCTTTGTTTGATTTAAATGTTTGTCAGTTTGCAACAAAAAGAGATACAGAACCAGTGTGTCTCAGTGGAGACAAACCAACAACACAGTAGCTTTGGTTTTTAGCATCATGCTCACTAAATGTACCTGTTTTGGCAATAAGAGGACAACAATATTTTCTCTGTCCTGTTTTTATAAATATTTTACTTCAGATGGGGACAGACATGTTTCTGTGATCATCAGAAATAAGGACACATAAGGCCGGTGTAGCAGACAGCAATTGTCACATGACTGATCAATGCAATCAACATCCTCTCTTTTTCAACTGTAGCTGATTTAAAACCAGCATATTTGTCTACCTGATGAGCGACAGTGTGCAGAATTAGAATCAGAAAACACAGAAAATTGTAGCCCTTTTTCACATGCAAAGCTCTCCGGGGGGTTAAGGGTAACCCAGGGGTGTCGCCAGGATTTTTAGACCCCTCCACCACAGCCTCATTAATCCCTGAGATATTACTATAACTACAACTCCATTACACAAAGAACCCATTGAAAGAATTAAACCATAGTCGTCAACATTTAACTTTTTAATTCCACACATTTTGAAAGAAGACAATCCCTTTATTTTAACAATCCACACTATAGAGCGCCACAGGAATGAGTCCTAAAACCAGGAAGTAAGTTAGCATTTGAGCGCCATGGGGTCTAACGTCTAAAAGTCAATGGGGATTATGAATGTGTTTGTGGTTAGACTCCTGAAATAAGGTCTGTGGTTAAAAAGAGCTGTAGAGATGTTGGTGTTTTGTTAGACCACATAAACTACGTTAGGTAATACCCCCACTTGTGAAGTTTGAAGTTTTTACTCGTCTTTAAAAAGGCGGTTGCTAACAAGAGACTAAATGTGACTACAGTGGTTGTCAGGGACATTAAACGTCATCACACCGGACACAGAGGAAAGGAACTCTCTCACTAGTCGGAGATGTCTCCTGTAGGTTTAATCTTTAGGTTAAGGTGAATATTATGTTAGTAAACTATTTATTAAGATACGTGGATTAGTTTATCGGAGATCGTCTGAAGCATAACGCTAGTGACGTCACAATCATCTGACCGTGGTGTAGTTAGCTTTAGCATAACGTTAGCTTTTTACTTCTGTCGGCCACATTAACTCTTCAAACATCATAAAAATGGTGTTCATCTGTGAAGATTATCCTGCTGAACAAAACGCCTACGCTTCAGAAACGTGTGTTTACCACAGATTATTTTCTGCAATGATCCAAAATCCAATGAAAAAATCCCATAGGTGAATTCTCGTTAGACCCCATGGAGATGCTACTTCAGGGTTGGCCTACAAAAATACATCATATGGTTTGTTCTCTATTGAAAAGTACTGGAGCTTGGGCGTCAGATTGCCAAGCGGTTATGACAGCACCACACAGAGTACAGAGGGTGTAGTCCTCTTTCCACCAATGTCCTCCAATATTTATCTTTTTAATGTGTGTAAGAGAAGAATGAGTCCATCAAAAATAGCATTTTCAATGTTGGGATTTGTTCATTGGACTATTGCCAATGTATTTGTGCAGTTGAGACAGTGTAGTTTTGCATTTTCTTGTAATACACAGTGTTGGGTATCCAGCACTTTTTTTATTGCTGTAAAGTTATTGATATCGTTTTAGCATTTTACAAGAATCAAATCAAAGTTTAAAATTCTGTAGGGACTTGTGAGAAATAGGAACATAAAATGCCTGGGGCAGACTGTACTTCAATCTTGTAGAAATTGTCAGGAGTGCATGTGTGAAAGCGGTGTGTGAAACACAGCTGACAGGCTCCTGGAGCTCAGTAGCATTCAAAGAAATCAATCCAAAGCACAGCTGATGCTCTCTGCACACTGCATGAATCAGCTTCATCTTCATAAAGACGTTAGACTGTAATCGTCCTCACTGCTGTCCAACTAAAGGCAATATTTAAATCTGATTTATTTTCAGTTTGTCTTTCTTCCTAACGATGAACTGTTGTTTATTACCTCACACCTGTGTGTGTTTTTCTACAAGAGGAGGTGTTTTAATATGAACGAAGTTTATAAAATGTAAAGCTAAGCGCAGATTTAACAGAAATAATTTTATTCATTACTCAGCTGGGGTTTGGTTTAGCTTGAATATGAGCTGACTTTTTTTTCTTTCTTTATATTTTGACTGTTGTTGATTCTAATCACTACACACACACACACACACACACACACACACACACACACACACACACACACACACACACACACACACACACACACACACACACACACAAATGAAAAAAATTAAATGAAAATCAAATGTATCTTTAATTTAATGTAAATAAGATGTCATAACTGAAGACTGAGGCTGTGTCTGAAATCACCTCTACTCACTATAGTGCACTGTGAGTGAGCATTATCAAACCCTGGATAGTGCACTCATTGTATCCCAAATAGTGATTGTAAAGGCTATTGGGGCCCAGGGCATGAAATCCACAGGGGACCCCACCAACAGGCATTCATCCCCATTATATCATAAATAATTTAACACAAACAAAAATGATTGTGGAATGCAAACATTTTTTATTGCCAAAGTTTACATTAGTCTTATATTCAAATTTAAATATAAAGATCATTCAAAACCTTAATTTTGACTTTAATTCACAAACATGGGTTTTCACAGCAATAATGCATACAAGACTGAGTGCTGTCAGATGGGACCCCCTAAGGGAGTTTTCCTGTTTTCATTGCAAACTTTGCACAATTTGAGCCACTGCTGTGGTCTAAAGTGTGTCCGCCTTGGGGCCCCCTACTGACCCAGTAGCCACAAGCAGTTTCCTGATCAGCTCCTCTGCCCACAATGCATTGTGAAAAGTATAGTGTATAACCGATTGTCACTAAGGAAGCAATATACACCATCATGCATTGTGATGAAATGTATCTTTTGTGCTAATTCCGGCATATTAACATGGAGGCTATTTGTTGATATGTTGATTAATGTGCACTGTCCTAATTAAATAAATAAATATAGTACCCTACAGAGAACTGTGGGGAAAGAGGGGAAAGAGTGTGTGATTTCAGACAAAACCTTGGTTATCATTATAAAAGTATACAAGTATAAAATGGTTTATATATTGACAGTTGTTTTCTTTCTCTCTATGTTAATATGAATATTTTTAGTAATTCATTTTAAGAGCATGGGACGCTGAATGCTGGACTGTTTCTTAAATTGAACTAAAATCTTTGAAAATAACCTCATGTTTGTTTGATGTCCACTGAAAAGAGGAACATGTAAGTTCACTTGTATGAAAGGTTGAATATTTCTTTGTGGTTGTTAATGATTGTATCTATCAGTAATAATCCAATGTACTGTAACACCATCATGTTCATCATTTATATATTATAACATATATACAAGATGAGCTTCTATAAAGTGTTGTCTTTGTAGTGATCTGTACACACCTTCAAATCTCCCCTCACTACACTTCTAGATGTTTTGTAGTAACAGTAGATGATATGATCGTATACTCTGTAAATAATCTTAAAAGGTAGAATTTTTCCTTTTTATTTTTTTTGTTCTGTGCTGCTCTCGTGGTTTGAACCAAAGCTCACTGAAAATATTTAAAGGATTTGTATTTGTTTCTTTTAAAGACAATAATGGATCCTCCCTGCTGAATGAATAAAAAAGATGTTTGTTAAGATTTTATTTCATTATTCTGTTATTGTCATGATTAAAGGGGCGGTGGTGGCACAATTAGTGTGCATGTCTCATGTACAGAGGCTGTAGTCCTCCAAGCGGGCGGCCCAGGTTCAAATCCCAACTGTGGCTCCTTTCCTGCATGCCATTCCCGTCTCTCTCTCTCTCTCTGATTTCCTCTATCCACTGTCCGATCTCTCCCAATAAAGGCCCAAAAAGCCCAAAACTAAATCTTAAAAAAAAAAGAACTTACTTGTTAATTAATTTAAACACAAAATCACCCTGACTGATTTTTTTACCCCTGGGTCGAGGAAACGGCTCCTATTTATGCATTGTCAGATTATTAATCCCTAAATGAATCCCCAACATTAAATTGTCTTTTTTCTGACCCGATTTCTTCCACAGCATTAGAAAACTGTTTTTTTTTTTTTTGGACTTGCAGTGGAGCAAAGATGTGATAATCAAACAGAAGACCATTTTCCTACATCGTTATTTATGCAAATTTAAGAATAAACACTTCAAGGGTTAAAGGGAGAAAGGATCAGGCAGTCATTGTCAGTTTTTCCAGTAACCTTTTCTAAGTTGTCATGAGCTCAATAACAATGACATTTTCTTCTTTATCAAAGTACAAAGTCATGTCATCGTCTTCTTTGGATGAACAATTTCTGCAGTTTTAATACAGGAGTATGACCTAATGAGGGAGAAAGTTTGAGTAGCGCTGCCAGCCTGGTCCTTGACACTATGTATTCTAGCATACTTTGCACAAATGGGTTAGGGTACACAAACTGAAAAATGGGATGTTTATGATAAATGTAAATACAGTCCTTTGCCTCTTCATCATAATTTGTTTCAGGTCTGAGCTTTAACATTGAAAACAGAACCTCGACCTCACTGACAAAGCAGAGGACGTTCATGATGTGCTTCAGTAAAGCGTGACCGCATATTCAGCCTATTAATTTGAACATATTTATTTAATATGATCTTATGAGTCTGTGCCTGTGTTGAAGTATGAGCTGTGAATTTTTAGGGGTCTGATCCCGTTCTTCATTTTCTCATGAAGTGTTTGATTTAAACTGGTAACTATTCCTTTTAAGGTAGCATGGCGCTGTCTTTTCTGTAATTAACTGTACCCTTGAAAGTTTGCAGTGTTTGTATCTAGCATGTGAGAGAACCAATGAGCTGACAGTGTTTGAATATTAATATTATGAAGTGCACTGAAGCGTTAATAATAGGTGATCACTGTTAAAGCTCATACTGATGGTAGCTTGAATGTTCAGATACACCAGGATCACAGGGATTAAGATTGGAGAAGGAAAAAGTAAGATCTCAATGTTGCATACTTTTTCCAATGAAGCAAATAAATAAAAGTAATAACTATGCTCTACAATAATAACTGTATTTGGCAACAAGCAGTTGCACAAAGGGATTTTTTCTCCCATCGTGCAGCAGAAGTAGATCGTCTGAGGTCTCTGGATATCTTGTTGTCCGATCATTTATTTACTGTAAAAACATTTTTAAATCCTGAGAGCTGACTGAAAGGAGCACCTGTCTAAAAGAATCTCTCAGCACCTCTTGGATGGCTTATCATCCTGAGTCCTGATGTGAAAAATGAAATAATAAAATGAAATAAAAATACAAAATAAAAGGAAGCTGTGGGTGGGAAAATCCAGTTTTATATTTTACCTTAAATAATGCTATCAGCTATGTTAGCTGGGACATAAACACAGAAGTGTTTATGACAGTAAGAGCTATTAATTCATCTATTAAATATGGGGCCGTTAAAGAATTATAGGGCTTTAAAGTCATATAAAACTCTCTTAATACTCCCTTGTGTTTGTTACATAATTTATTTTATTACTATAATAAATTAATATTATATTATTATATTATTATAATATTTCTTGTGAGAAGACTTTCAGATTGTCTTATTAAAAAATATTTTTAGCATACTTATAGCAAAAATCTGTAGGATTGGTAAGGTCACAGACAAAGCCATCACGAGAAGCTAAACATAATAAATCAATGAAATAATTAAATTTACCATGATCTACTTTTAAGCAAGTTTCGCTTGACTTGAAACTTTGTGGATTCTGTGCGCGTAAAGTTGGAGTCTATTGTTCTGTTGTTTACCTGTTTCCAGTAAAACTTTTGTAGGCTCGTGCATGAGCAGGAGTTAGTTTGTGGGGAAGGACGGTGTATTTGGTATACCATTGCAGGCTAAGTTAAGTGATTTGTTCATAGTTCAGTGGATTGTTTGTTCTTACTTTGATGTTGTAGAGGGAGAGGGAGTTTGTCAGCTGTTTATTGTTTCGGCTAGGCCGGCTGACACTTGAAACTTGTCTGTGCGTAATCGGTAAAGTAGTGTGGTGTTTTCCCCTGACAGGCTGAAGCGAGGTTCTTCATATGGATTCGTTGTGCGGGGATAAATTAGGAATGCGGTGAACGTGGGTGAAGTATTTGCTTGGGAGCATGTCCGTGGTTTCGGAAAGGTTGCTCGTCGCTTAACTGAGCCAGCGGTCACTACCCATCACAGGTAGCTGCAATAGGTTCGAGTTTATGTAGCTAGGTTTATGTTTAGATAGTGGGGTAAATCCACATTGGGTTGAGAAGTGTTCCTCTTGGAGCGCACAGGTTAGTGTCTCTGTATCCTCTGGTTTCCGGATGTGCGTAAAGTTGACAATTCGTTTTTTTATTTGGCACAGTAGGCTAATTTTAATTAAAATGTCTGAAATTGAATTGTTAATTTCTGCTCCATCTCAGAAATACCTGGATAAATGTACCGCGGTCAAGTGGGCCGTCGTTTGCAAAACACCAGGCAAGGCAGCCGACGCTTGAAAAATGATGAGCGTCTATACAATGATTTGGGAACTTTTTATTGAATATTAAATATAAAATATGAATCCAAACTTAATTAAAAATGTGTGTTCCTTGTGTCCCTGTATCTGGTCCTAAGCATTTTCAGCAGATTTTACTGTGTAGTTTTGGTGGCAGTTAAAGGTAAAGTCTGCTCAAATTGCATAGAGACACTTTGATATTTAAATTGAGATTTTAGGTGACAAGAAATCTTCAATGGAATCGTATTCCTCATGTCCCAGGCTGTAGTCCTGAGAATTTTTAGCAGAGTTTAAATAAAATATCAAATATGACTTAAATATCTATATATAAGGTTCTTAATGCAATTTGAGCATATTTTACCTTTAATTATTCAAAAAACTATACAGTAAAATTTGCTGACAATTCTCAGGACCACAGCCACATTAGGAACAATAATCCATTGAAATTTAGTTGTCACCTGTCACAGATTTTTCAAAATAAAACGTAAAATATGATTAAAATATCAAAGTGTCTTAATGCAGTTTTAGCAGACTTAAACTTTAACACAGCCACAGCCACAGACCACAGCCAGGGACATGAGGAATAAAAATCCATTAAAAGTTTATTGTCTTAACATTGTGTTTTTTTTTCTGTCAGCAGTTATTATTGATGGTATCTTTTGCTGAAATACGCGACCGCATTACATTCTTTTTGGGCGCTCAAAGCACCTGTAGCGTAAACCCCGGTATAGACCTATGGTATAGACACGCAGCATTAGCAGTATAAAACGTTCCAAAGAGCATTTCCTCATGATTGCGGAGCATTTTTCTGTGATGGATCAGAGAAAACATCAGTGATGAAATCTAAGTTAACTGAGGAAGGAATAATGTAGGCTAAGAAGATAAAGAAACGCCACCTAATCTATAATACGACGCACGGTTTGACATTTAAGGAAATTTTGTTAATGTAGATGCACATGACAGAAATAAACATGAATCAAAAAAAACAAAAAAAAACAGCTTGAGCTCGAATGAATCCATCAACTGTCTAAGAAAGCGAAAGTAGTTTCTTTTGTCTTTGGTGAGGGATGGCATGTTGTGTGGTGAGGAGCAGGGCACACAGGGCTGTGGCTCTTCTACGTCTCTTACCACACTTTAATGAAAAGGATTCAGACACTTTTTTTCTTGTTGTTTGAACGTGAGTCTAGACTAGAGCGAAATGTTGGCCTGATGCTGACTGCGCACTGATGCTTCAGTCTGTTCTCACAGGTAAGGCACAAGAAGCCTATTCTTCGACTTCTGAAGACACTAAGATAGCCTAAAGTCAGCTGTGCTGTAAGCATATGAACATGTGCCTGATGCATATCGTTTTAGAGCGCGTGGAAAGGAAAAACATTTGCTAGGGATCTGTCCACTCACTTTAAGAGGTGGTAACTGCGCTTGATGTCACTTCATGTGATGGTTTGTGTGAACTGATGATTTTGGGGCAATTTAAAAATTGTCTTCCGGATCGCATCGCGACATAGCGATAAACGAGCAAAACATGCCAACTACTGCTGAGGCCGCTGTTTGTGCCGATGAATCTGTGTTGCTTCATAAGAGCAGTTTTAGAGAGCATGAGGCTTCTGGTTACGCCTCTGTTTTGCCGTCTGAGATGCGTTCATATAAACTTGGAATTTTGAGATCTGAATATAAGGCAGGTGTCAAAGTTAATAAGAATAATGTCTGTAACTATTGCCATGAGGAGGGACATTGGAAGTTAGATTGTCCTGTGTTAATGGCTAAAACAAAAGGAGTACAACATGTTAAACCAGCTGCCTGTGCTGCACCTGTTAAAGATTGTTGTGTTTCTGAGCGGCTTACCTCTCACTCGTGTGAAACTGATGTTTTGGCAGCATATGCACCTTCATTAGAGATGGGTTGATGTCACTTGTAGGAAGTGATGAACAAGTCCTCATGAAAGTCCTGAGGGACAGTGGGGCTTATGGTTCTTTCATTGTTGATTCTGTTTTGCCTCTTTCTGGAGAGACTGACACAGGAGACTCTAAGTTGTGGGATGGGGTGGATCATTCCCCCTGTTCCTTTAGACAAAGTGCTTCTTGACTGTGAGCTGGTTAAGGGTGAGGGAGCCATTGGTGTGCGTCCAGCGTTGCGCATTAAAGGTGTACACTTTATTTTTGGTAATGGTCTGGTCGGTGGCAGAGTCTGGAGTGACACTCCACCATTACCTGTCCCTTCCTGTCCAGTTGATCCAGTGTCTGAACTCCAAAGTACAGCAGAAGGTTCTTTCATCCTGTGCCACTACAGGTTCTATGGCTAGTCAAACAGTCAAACAAATGTCCCTTGAGGGTTGTGAGGATGTTGTTTTGGAGGCCCCATCTGAGCCTCCATGTCACAAGGAAGTAGTGCAGGAGCAATCGGTGATCCTTCTTTGAAGGAAATATTTGAGCGTGTTTTACCTTTCTCTGATATAAGTAGTGCTGACAGGCTACTTCTTGCAAAAGGAGTTGCTGTTAAGAAAATGGGTACCTGTTTGTGTCTTCACAGACCATTAATGTACTGTGACACATGGGTTTAATATATTGTACTTATGTTTTCTGATAACCTGCTCTGTTCTGTTGCCGTGCCTGTCCTCTTATGTTGCTCCTCAGATACCAGGGGTTGCTGAGAATGGGTGGGGGTGGACATGCAGCGATCAAATCTAATAAAAAGGTCATGTATTAATCAAATTGTTAGTACCAAATTGTTTTTGTTATTTTGAGTATTCAGTTCAGTTATTTGAGTAATTATGTAGATATTTTACACAGTAGGTTGATATAATGCTGGTGGTCTCCTTGGGACACTGACTTTTTTGGTAGTGGGGGGGGGGGGGGGGGGTTATGAACAGGCTATACTAATTGGTTCTGTCTCCCTTTTCCTAGAGGATTTGGCTGGAGCACCTGGGCCTGTTGCTCTAAGGGCATAAAAGCCTAACCCCAGGACGGAGCTCTGGATCTCTCTCATGCCACAAAGACTCCCATCGATCATTATTAGCACATTTTGGACTTTGTAACAAAATTGTTTCACAACTCCCCACACTTCATTTATACCACACATCCGCATTCACACTACTGACCTTACTGGTGGACACACTCCATGTTTGCAGTTCTCATGTCATTAGTACAATAAATCATTATTGTTTGCAAGTGGTGTTGTTTCTCATGTTTGTTACGGCCCTCATGTTTGCCAATACATTGTATATATACATGTACGTAAATACTCTGTCGACTTGTTGACTTAAGAAGTTGGAAATTCTGAGTTGCTGGTCTGATACCTCATCGGGAACGCCCCTGTTAAAAAAACATATACTTATGTTGAAAATAACAACATACATACTGATCTAGAAAAAAACACCATACATACCTATATTGGGAGAATCGGCAAACAAACCTATGTAGAAAATAACACCATAAAAACCCATGTCGAAAATAACAATATACCAACCCATGTTGAAACAAACAACACATTGGGACATACTGGGAGAATCAGCAACAAAAAAACATGTATACTTATGTTTAAAATAACGACATACCAACCCATGTCGAAAATAACAACATACATACCCATGTAGAAAAAAACGACATACAATCCTATATTGGAAACAACGGCATACATTCCCATCTAGAAAAAAACAGCATACAAACCCATGTTGAAAATAACGACATACAATCCTATATTGGAAACAACGGCATACATTCCCATCTAGAAAAAAACACCATACAAACCCATGTCGAAAATAACACCATACATACCCATGTAGAAAAAAAACAGCATACAAACCCATGTCGTAAAAAATGGACATAAAATCCTATATTGAAAAAAACACCATACAAACCTATGTTGAAGAAAATGACACATTCCTATATTGGGAGGATCAGCAAACAAACCCATGTCGAAAAAAAGACATACATACCTAAGTCGAAAAAAACGACATACATTCCTATATTTGGAGAATCTGCAAACAAACCCATGTCGAAATAAACACCATAGAAACCCATGTCGAAAATAACACCATACATTCCCATGTCGAAAATAACACCTTAGAAACCCATGTAGAAAATAACACCATACCAACCCATCGAAATAAACACCATACAAACCCATGTAGAAAATAACACCATACAAACCTATGTCGAAAATAACGACATACAAACCCATGTCGAAAGAAACGACATAAAATCCTATATTGGAAATAACGGCATACATTCCCATGTCAAAAAAAACACCATACAAACCTATGTTGAAAAAAACGATAAATTCCTATATTGGGAGGATCACCATAAATAACACCATACATTCCCATGTCAAAAATAACACCATACATACCCATCTAGAAAATGACGACATAAATACCTTTGTCGAAAAAAACAACATAAATTCCTTTATTGGGAGAATCGGCAAACAAACCCATGTCAAAATAAACACCATACAAACCTATGTCGAAAATAACACAATACCAACCCATGTTGAAAGTAACGACATACAAACCCATGTCGAAAATAACACCATACAAACCTACAGTATGTTGGAAAAAACAATATACAAACCTATGTTGAAAATAACACCATACACACCCATGTCAAAAATAACACCATACATACCCATCTAGAAAATGACGACATAAATACCTTTGTCGAAAAAAAACGACATAAATTCCTATATTGGGAGAATTGGCAAACAAACCCATGTCGAAATAAACACCATACAAACCTATGTTGAAAATGACGACATACCAACCCATGTCGAAAATAACACCATACATACCCATGTAGAAAAAAAACAGCATACAAACCCATGTCGTAAAAAATGGACATAAAATCCTATATTGAAAAAAACACCATACAAACCTATGTTGAAAAAAATGACACATTCCTATATTGGGAGGATCAGCAAACAAACCCATGTCGAAAAAAAGACATACATACCTAAGTCGAAAAAAACGACATACATTCCTATATTTGGAGAATCTGCAAACAAACCCATGTCGAAATAAACACCATAGAAACCCATGTCGAAAATAACACCATACATTCCCATGTCGAAAATAACACCTTAGAAACCCATGTAGAAAATAACACCATACCAACCCATCGAAATAAACACCATACAAACCCATGTAGAAAATAACACCATACAAACCTATGTCGAAAATAACGACATACAAACCCATGTCGAAAGAAACGACATAAAATCCTATATTGGAAATAACGGCATACATTCCCATGTCAAAAAAAACACCATACAAACCTATGTTGAAAAAAACGATAAATTCCTATATTGGGAGGATCACCATAAATAACACCATACATTCCCATGTCAAAAATAACACCATGCATACCCATCTAGAAAATGACGACATAAATACCTTTGTCGAAAAAAACGACATAAATTCCTATATTGGGAGAATCGGCAAACAAACCCATGTCAAAATAAACACCATACAAACCTATGTCGAAAATAACACAATACCAACCCATGTTGAAAGTAACGACATACAAACCCATGTCGAAAATAACACCATACAAACCTACAGTATGTTGGAAAAAACAATATACAAACCTATGTTGAAAATAACACCATACACACCCATGTCAAAAATAACACCATACATACCCATCTAGAAAATGACGACATAAATACCTTTGTCGAAAAAAAACGACATAAATTCCTATATTGGGAGAATTGGCAAACAAACCCATGTCGAAATAAACACCATACAAACCTATGTTGAAAATGACGACATACCAACCCATGTCGAAAATAACACCATACATACCCATGTAGAAAAAAAACAGCATACAAACCCATGTCGTAAAAAATGGACATAAAATCCTATATTGAAAAAAACACCATACAAACCTATGTTGAAAAAAATGACACATTCCTATATTGGGAGGATCAGCAAACAAACCCATGTCGAAAAAAAGACATACATACCTAAGTCGAAAAAAACGACATACATTCCTATATTTGGAGAATCTGCAAACAAACCTATGTCGAAATAAACACCATACAAACCTATGTAGAAAATAACTACATATAGACCTATGTCTAACGTAATGACATACATACTCATGTCGGAAAAAAACAACATACATGCCTGTCGAAAAAAACGATAAATATCTTTTGACGAAATAAATTACAATAATAGCTGTCGAAAAAACAGAAAAAAAAACAACATACTTGCCTTTTTTTTAAAATAACGACATATATACCTATCTTGAATAGAAAAACTTACTTACCTAAAGTATGTCGAAAAAACCCGACATACTGTGCTGAAAAAACTATGTACATACATACATACACTTACATGACTCCTCAAAGGAGCTTTAAAATATACATCAACAAATATCCAATACAGCGCAGTAGTTATAAATGTTGTAAACTTCTTTCTATTAACAAAAAGAAAACTCAGATCTCTATTTGCTCTATTTTAATCAACGTGTCTTCATCACCTCACTCCATCAGGTTGTCGCTGGTAGAAGTTACCTTGTGGGCCTCCATAATGCAGCAATCAACCTTTCTCCTCTTCTCTACTGTGTTCATGATGAATATTAAACTTTGTCCTTGATATCATTCCCATCATGTCTTTACAAACTCAGTCCAATCAGATCCATGTAAACACCTGGCCCTGTGTGATTTTACAAAGAACACTAATTAACAGTCCAATCAGCCTGAACAGCAGAGATCTCTCTGCAGACTGCTGAAGCTCCTGGTAAACAACATCTTAACTTATGTGAGACGTTTGGTCTGTGAGCAATACTTGATAATATTCATTTTCGGTTGGTTTAAAATCATTGAATATGTTGATATCTTCATAAACTAGCTGCTAAAAAAAAATTTGCATTTTATTCTAGGGATTGGTTCATGTTTTATGGATTTCTCAAGTTCTTCGTACCGACTCTGCCAAAACTTGCAGCTGCATTAATCAGATCACCTACACCTGGTTTAAAATATCATATCATCTACTAATCCTTTTTTGTAACCTAAAATATAATTTGATTATGTGTTACGACCCGTCTCGTGTGGGGAAAGGGAAGAAACATAAAACCAGGGCCGTATCCAAATTGCCAAGTACATACTCAATCTTTCAGTAGGCAGTAGGCAGTATGCAGTACGTACTATCTGTGCTGCATACTGTTAGTACCTACTATTCAGTATACACACACAGTAGGCAGATATTTGTGCCTACTTAGTCTGATTCATTCAGTATGGAAGTGACGTCATTTACGTTTCCCAAACCGGCCGCATTCACCCGTTTTTTAAAAGTTTTTTTGTTTAGCTTTATTCAAGAAGAGTAATGCGCATATACAGTCAGGTAAACAAAACAATATCACAATGTAAATCAAGTTAAAGACAGATTAAATAACTAAATAACATACAGTACATAAAGAAAAGAACAAATGAAAGACAGTAACATACAGAATATAAAATAAACCAATAAAGACACATTTAAATAGTGAAATCATTATTTAAATAGAGTGGGAAAGGTTTTATAATAATGCAGATATTTGTTATATTTTCTGTTGTTAATTAAAAGTAGTGATTTCAGTCGGGACTTTAACTCTAGATTAAAAATTGATTAAATTAATCCACGCTCGTTTGTTTTGATTTGGAGGCGCACGTGAAATAACGATTTACGTTTAATTTCGCACAGCATTGTGGGTGGTAAAATACAATTCATTTCCTGAAAGCACGCATCCGATCCATACTGCATGAAACCAGGAAGTTAGTATCCATACTGAAATGTTCAGTATACTGAAACTCCATACTGAATAGTACGTACTGCATACTGAACTGTGACAATTCAGAAAGGGCCCAGTTGTTTTGCTGGCTGACCAAGCTTCTTAAAGGTGTGTGGCTGCAGGGCTGTCCTCTGATTGATTAATTGCCTCCTGCAGCTGTGTTCCAATCAAGCTTTTCCAGCAGGCAGCACAGGTGAACCAAATCAGGCTTGGAAGATTGACTCATCAACACACAGTGGCCCTTTCCGAATAGCCACAGCTCAGTATGCAGTACGTACTTTTCAGTAAACAGTGCAGCCTGAATGTCCATCCAGTCTCACATGATGTGTAGTCTCTATGAGTCTGGTTCTGTTCAAGGTTTCAGCCGGTTAAAATAAGTTTTCCTGTCTCATGGTCTCTGAAAATATTAGAGCAAAGAGAATGCCCTACAAGTGAATGTAATGTCACTAAACTTTAATATTAAAAGTTCGACCCATATAGCGTTCACCCTTTGAGTTCATAAATGTCATGCCTTTTGATTCCAAAAGTTTTATAAATCACTCTTTTGAATTGAAAACGCTTCAAAAAAGTGCTAAAAAGGTTTGATGACCAAGAGTTGATATACACAACATATTATAAGTCTGTCCAATATTCTTCACACATTATTTATCACAACATCCATCACTATACAACACATCTGACATCCACTGTTGTCATGGTAACAGCCTTTGTAAGGAGGCTCAGTGAGTCCTGTTTCTTTTGTTCCTGTCCTGTAGCTGGGATAGATAAGAGTCTGCAGACAACTTGAGGTCAGACACCAACAGACCAAAAAACGTGATGTCACTTTAAGACGACCTTTGTGTTTTATTCAAGGTGTGCGTGAGGGACATTTTTCTTTTTCAGCCATTTAGAAGATAAGAGTTCTGAGAGTGGCATGTGAAAGTAAAGGAACAGCTCAAAGGAGACAGTCGCTTGACAGAAAAAAAAGGACCTCTGAGCACATCTCATGGAGTGTTTCTGCTCTTAGAGGTCAAAGAGGAAGATTTTCCTGCAGAGCCAAGCCTCCTCAAATCATCAGAGTTTGTTTCTAAGAATAGATTAGATGTGTTAGATGAAAATGAAATAAAAGGAGAGAATGAGATAAGATGGATGGACCTCCATGACTTTTCATAATTTATTTAAAACTTTAATTAATTATGTCCATTTTCCCGTCCTCTCCTTCCTGTGATGTTTTAATATTTAATGTAACTCATGAGACGAAAATGGAAAAATATAATGTGTTCCACTCTGTGCGTGATAGAGTCAATGACACAGCTCCAAATGAGATGTAAAAAGGTTAAATCATAGTCCTGTTGTGTTTTGTTGTGTGTTGATGTGTTAAAAACAGGAACAAACAAGTAGATCATAGACCAACACACCTGGGGCGGCAGTAGCTCAGTCTGTAGGGACTTGGGTTGGAAATCGGAGGGTCAACAGTTCAAGTCCCAGCACAGACCAAGTCTGGAAATTGGTCTGATAGCTGGAAAGGTGCCAGTCCACTTCCTGAGCACTGCCAAGGTACCCTTGAGCAAAGCACTGAACCCCAAAACTGCTCTGGAGTGATCACTGTGGGCAGCCCCGTCACTCTGAGCCCTCTCCATTAATGCATGTCCATAGGATCCTGTTTGTGCAGGTGTGTGTATTTTGGCCCATGTGTGTGTAGCATGTTCATTAAACAGAGTGTAAAACTGAATTTCTCCTCACAGGATAAATTATATTAAATTTAAATTAAATTAAAACCCTGCTATGACCAGGAACAATAGCACAATAAAATCTAAATGAATCACTATAGGTAGACTGGAGGCAGGTCTAAATATGAATGTTTTCAGATGCTTTCTGAAAGACTCAACAGAGTCAGAAAAAAGTATCGAGATGGGCAGGGACAACCAAAGGATTTGGTGCTTTGGTCTCAAAAGTACGATCACCACAAGTCTTAAAATGTGTCTGTAGGACAGAGAGTAGGTGTAGGGTGTTGGACGTGAACAGGTTTGTGTCGTTAGTTAGGGGTCACAAGAGGGATCGTCTTTGTCAGCATAATGATTTATTGATCGTCTCTGACATACTCCTGTCTGCTGTTTGTCAATGTAAGAATGTTCTGTTGAAACCAAATTGCCCTCTGGGATGAATTCAGTTTTTTGAGTCTGAATCTCAGTCTGGGCTGACTCCGGATTTTAAATCAAAACCGGTCAAGACCACCACTGGGTGGTTAATTTGATTCGAAGAAAAAGGCGTCTCATTAAAAATAAACAAATGACTTCAATTCATTCATAATCTGATTTTTTCCCCCTAGCTATGGCCTCAACCTTCACCGGTCCCCGGTCAGTCTTGCCCTGCCTTGGTCTTGGTCTTGACTTGGTCTCAATCCCTAAATGTCTTGGTCTGGTCTCATTCTCAGGGCACTCTGGTCTCAGGTATGTCTTGGTCTCGGTTAGTCTGGTTGTCACTACAATGCTAACTTACTTCACATAAGATATTCAGATACAGAGATTAAAACCGAGGAATATAAAAACAAAACTGAATGAATCTCTTCACATAGAGATGTTTGAGGTGTTGGTTTAAAGGATGACCCTGCTAACCTGATTATCTTCATTATTTTGCAGAAAATAACATTTTTAAATTTCTGTCAAATAAGAGAATATGAGAATAAATGACCTAGAGAGAATTAAATCCACAGATAGACACCCTGAGCATTACTCTGAATACGTTGGAAATAAGAAGCACAACCTTTGTTCTACACCTGGTGAAGTAAATCTATCAGAACAATTCCGGGTTTTGTTGTCGTCTGTCTTTGACTCTGCTGCCCTCTGGTGGACTGATCACACACTTCTCCTCTGTGTTCACCCTGCAGCCTCAGTCAACATGACGTTTCCCAGATCAATAAGCAGAGATAATGTGGAAACACTTTTTGATCTGTCATCTTCATGTTCACATGTTTCTTTCATGTCTGAAGCTCAGAGACACACTAAAGCTCACAATGACAGAAAGTTTCTCAATCACAACTCTTAATCACGGCATTTTATCATTCAATATTTCAACTCATATGTAATGATTCTCCGTTCAGGATCATAATTCATCAATTGTTTTTACAGATCTCTCACTCAGTAGTATTAGAAAAAAAGCAGTAATAATCCAAGAGATAGCTTCTCTCCACATTCAGATACAAAACAAGAGCGAACAGCACGGAACAGGACAACTTCTTGGTACCGGGGTATCATTAGAGCGATATGCTTTATGAATTAAACCATCACACAGAGTAGATAAAGGGAGCACATGATCTGCTGTTTTTAGAGATATTAGCAGCTGTTATCGATTCTTAGTGAATCAGGCCCTCAGCGTCATAATTACTACTTCTTAAATTCAACTACCTTTAGATCATAATGCTGACTTACTGTATCACTTTAAACATTTTATATCATAATAACTTTCACTTACTTTGGACTTTTTATCTCATTCTTGAGACTTTTTATATCACAATTTGACACTCGAGCGTTCTGATTTGAATCCAAATTGTTGATTCAATTCAATTCAATTCAATTCAGTTATCTCAAGACACTTTACAAAAAGCAGGCCGTCAACCAACGATCCGGTGGGGAGGGGGGGTGGGGGTTGTGAAAATGATCTTGAGGAGCCTAAGAGAGCTCAAGAGCTCTCAGGAAAGTAGGTGGTTAGTGACTGAGATTTACAGATAGATACATGCAGTAATATGATGTACTTTATATGCACAGAGAGAGAGAGAGAGAGAGAGAGAGAGAGAGAGAGAGAGAGAGAGAGAGAGAGAGAGAGGGAGGGGAGCTCAAGGTGCCAGTTCCCCCGGTAGTCTAAGCCTATAGCAGCATAACTAAGAGCTGGTCTACACCAGCACTAACTATAAGATTTATCAAAAAGGAAAGTTTTAAGTCTATTCTTAAAAATACAGACTGTGTCTGCCTCCCGGACCCCGGCTGGAAGGCGATTCCAGAGGAGAGGAGCCCGATAACTGAAGGCTTTACCTCCCATAGTACACTTGGAGACTGTAGGTACCACCAGCAGGCCTGCACTCCGGGACCGTAATGTTCTCGAGGGGCAGTACGGCACTAGTAGCTCCTTCAGGTAGGATGGTGCCTGGCCATTTAGAGCTTTGTAAGTGAGAAGAAGGATCTTGAATTCTATTCTAGACCGTATAGGGAGCCAGTACAGAGAAGCCAACACAGGAGTAATGTGGTCCCTTCTCCTAGTTCTGGTCTGTACACAAGCTGCAGCGTTCTGGACTAGATGAAGAGTCTTTAGAGACTTACCAGAGCACCGTGACAAAAGAGAATTACAATAATCCAGTCTGGAGGTAACTAATGCATGAACTAGTTTTTCTGCATCATTTTGCGACAGGATATTCCTGATCTTGGATATATTACGAAGGTGAAAATAGGCTGTTCTTGAAATTTGCCTGATGTGAGAGCTAAAGGACATATATCTTGATTAAATAGATTCCTAACAGTGGTGCTAGATGCCAGGCTGATGTCATTAAGGACAGTCAAATCACTATAAAAAGTCTCTCTGAGGTTTTTAGGGCCTAGCACAATAACTTCAGTCTTGTCTGAGTTTGATAAAATCACAATTAAATTGTTTCGAGTAGTTATTTCTATTTAAATCTCGTAATTTTCACTTCATATAAGATTTATATTTATAATTTATTTTCAGTTTAAAAAAACATTCATAAAAGGACAAGAAGTAAGGAACACATCCATTGTCTTTAATATGCAGATAGAGGTCCTTATATTACATCCAGGTTACTACATTAAACAAAGGATAAACTTAGAGTGACGTTTTTCAACAGTTAATGAGACGGAAGTGCTTCATCAGGGGAGTCAGACAAAGATTACCAGGATATTGTAAACATAATAAATCTCTATGATAGAGTCTGTTTTAGTAGTTATAAATAAATCATGAGGCTTTAAGTATGGTGGCCTTGGAGGTCAACTGCATCAACAATTTCACTGAAATAATAAATGTAAAGCACAAAACATTGAATGACGAGCAACACAATTTCAGAAAATGCAGAACATTTTGTGAAAAGCAAAAACTTCTCAAAAATAAAATCATGAAACGCAAAACTGAAATGTTTTTGCAGTTGACCTTCAGGGCCATCGTACATAAGCCTAATGAAATGAATTAAATAACTCAGAAATCTTAAGCAACAGGGGGGTGCAGGAACTGAGAATAACAGAAGAAGAGGTGCGCGCTCAGGAAACTGAGCAGTGAAGACATTTTTCTAATCTGGTAAATTATGAACAAATCTAAGAATCTGGTAAATCTGGATATTTTTGCAGATGTTGACAGTCACACATTAACAATGAATCTCTGAAGACTGGAGGATACAGAAGACATTGAAAGAGAAATGTTCTTTCAAAGACGACCCACACCTTTTCCCTAATGAGTTTAAATGTACAGGGACTCCATGAGCATAATCAAGACAAATTCAAAACTGATTCCCAACTTGCACTCTTGTCTCTTAAAAAACACTAACAGCTGGTGTGGTTGTATTTAAATGTAGTACATGAATACACACAACAATGAGCTCTTATTAAGAGCATATTCTTTAGAATGTAAGTGTGGGGTTCCTGATTAAGCCCATAAAGCTGTCGTTGGTCCAGTGAGAGAGGAAAGGAGTCTGAGCCTGCTGATGAAGTCAAATCCTCCTGATCAGACGAGAAAAACAAGAAACAATTTAAATTAAAGTGATGATTCATCTAGTTAAGATTCATGAATGTTAAATCAAGGTATTGATACTCACTGTGTTCAGCTGCCATCATTTATCGTCAAGACACGTGCCTCTAATTTCCCCAGTCTTCCTCATCTGTGACGTGGAGAGGTGCATGTTAGTTAAAATGATTTCTCTTATTTCACACAAGCTTTGCTTTTGGTGCACAAACATGAAGTGAAATATTCTGACTACAAAGGGAACATATTGCTGCCGACCCACAGACTGAGTGTTAGAATTTGATGTAGCCACTGTGATGTCACCAGGTGGCATCACCAGTTTGTGGACGACAGTTTTGATTGGCTGTTCATCGACAGGGTTTTTTGGAGGCTGCTGTGCTGTGTCAGCAGCTGTGTGTAAGTTGTGTCTTAGTGTTTGGAGGAACACGTTACTGTAACACCACTAGTAGCCGTAGCTAATGGTAAATGGACTTGAGCTTCTATAGTTCTTTTCTAGTCTTCCGACTACTCAAAGTGCTTTTACACCACATGTCACACCCACCCAATCACACCCTTTCACACACTGATGGTAGTGATTGCTATGTAGTATCATCCATCAGAAGTAACTAATCCATTCATACACCACCACTGAAGCAGTGGGAGCAATTCAGGGTTAAGTGTCTTGCCCAAGGACACATTGGACATGTTGCCCAGCTGGGGATTGAACCCTCGACCTTCTGGTTGATAGGCGATGAATCTACCAACTGAGCCACAGATATGTGGATATCCATATCCCTAATAGTTACTTTTCTGATACAGCAAAGCCGTTACAGTTCCAGACATTTAATAGCACTCGTCGTTACTCATTACTTTACGTTATATAGCCGACCACAACATGAGATTAAAGGTCCCATATTCTTCTTTTTCTGGTTTTATATGCTCTTTAGTGTGTTTTCCATGTCTCCTGTGCATGTTTAGGCACATCTATGTGCAAAAATTCAAAGTCGGCAGAAACGCGGCTTCTCTTACGTCCTCCTGTTAGCTGTAGCATTAGCTGCATGTAACGCTCGGTTCTAGCCCCCCTCCATAAAAATGTGTCAGTGCGGCGTCATTGTCAGTGTGAGATCACTGATCTAAGCCCATTGGCTCGTTGTGTCAAGCCCAGCAGCTCATGTTGAAATTTCAGAGAAGCGTGTTGAGCAACTGACCAACAACAACAGAGTGGATCGGCAGACCAATCAGAGCAGACTTGGCCCACGTGGGGTCTAACAGTGTGGGCTCAACAGAGTGTAGCTGACGGACTCAGAGCGTAGAGGGAGCAAGGAGGAGCAGTACATGAAAACAGACACTTTTTTAGAACTTTATCTATTGTGAACGTACAAAAGTAGGAACATAGATTAAATATATGAACCCCAAAAAGGACAGAATATGGGATATTTAAGTTTTATTGACATCGACAGGGTCTGAGCCTTACACAGAGTGATAGAAAGGTGTGATGTTGACCACATGCTTCATATCAACTGTTGAGCCTGTTCAGAGAACTTAAAACGTGAACTACCTACATACTGAAAATGGCTACAATGTTATTTGAATTTAAGATTTGTTTCTTCTCACACTGCCACAGCAACACTAAATAATGTGAACATCAATATCTGTGTTCAAGCAAAAACATGTAACACTAAAGTTACTTAGACAGGACACTGAGATTTGATCTCAACAAGCTGTCCCTGATTAAATAGAATTAAGTAAACTGTAAATATATATATATATATATATATACACACACATTTTATTAAAAATACTGAAGCCTTTTCTAAGCTTGTAGGTGCACATTCAAGAAACTGGTAAATTATTTTTAAAAATATAAGAATCTGGCAAGTCTGGCTGTTTTTGCAGATGTTACAGATGTTGCAGTCACAAATTAAAAATGAATCACTGATGACTGGAGTATACAGAATACATTTAAAGAGCTAATGCCATGAAACTGCTACAAGCTTTAAATATCTGCATTAAAAAACAATAACTACACATTTCTAATATAAAAGTGTTCTTTTTTTTAAATCACAGGATTTTACTCTTATTCAAATATTTAAATGAGCTTTGTCACTATCAAAACGAAGAGCATCACTTTAAATATTTTCCTGTTCTGTCAATATAAAAGGTTGTCACAGGTCTGTATTAACCTAAATAATCGAGCGTCTCTAAGCAGTAACTGTTTGTGTTTATGAGTCATGTTGATATTGTTTATAAAGGTTTCCTGTATTTAACAGAATAAGGGGATTTGTTGAAGTAATAAAGTCACCTTCATAAGATGTTGATGTAACTCAAAGATTAAAACCCTTGATAAATAAAATTAAATAATTTAAATCTAAAAGGTTTTTATGCTTCTCCAAAAAAAAAAATAGAATGAGGATGCTGTTTAGCTGCTGTGACACTTGTAGTCTGGACTGATGAAGGTGTTCACAGGGTGAGAAGAGCTCCCCCTTGTGGTGATGCAGTGGAAATTACACTCACCTCATCCAGCTCCTTCTGTGTCTCCTCCTCCATGCGTCGGATGTCATCCATGGACAGATCGATCCACCCGTCGATCCAGCAGAACAGCTGTCTGTGGAAGTTGGTGAACAAGCGTTTCTCCGCCTGAACAGAGAACGAGAAAGAAAGCATGTCAACACCACCGTGGAACAGAGGGAGAAGAAAAGAGAGACCACAGTTATTTAGAGAAACTTAAAGTGAATCTGAAGTAAATGTCCAGTCATTGTGGCGTTTGAATTTTAAGCTAAATCATTTTCATATATTGGCCTTCGGCTCAGGGGACGTGTCCAGACTATGGAAACCAGGGAAAGCCCAATGTGGGCACTGAGGGGAGACATGAAGCCAGTAAAGATCCTTAAGCAGGGTTTTTATTTCAGAAATCTCGTTTTTCTTTTGCTGCTAAATAAAACTTGCATAATACATGCATCTTTGCAATGCCTATACATAGCCTAACAGTTGCATCATGTGCCCCATGTACAGAGGCTATAGACCTCCATACAGAGGCCGTGGGTTTAAATCCAACCTCGGCCCTTTGCTTCATCAATCTCAAATCAATCAATCAATCTTTATTTGTATAGCGTCAACTCATAACAAGTGTTATCTCGAAACACTATAAAAAAGCAGGTAAAGGCAAGGCCAGTTTATTTCTATAGCACATTTCAACAACAAGGTAATTCAAAGTGCTTCACACAAGACATCAAAAGCATCATGACAGAGGAAAGAAAAGAAAATACAACATCTAAAAATCACTGAAATTATTAAATCTGAAAATATGTTCAAATAAAAATACTTCAAATGAAATCAATTGAATTAAATAAAGTAAAAAATATAAAAAGAGTTAAAAGTTGCAGTGCAGAGTAAAAGTTTAAAATCTTATTAAAATTGTTTAATGAAAGGCAGCTGTAAACAGGTGAGTCTTCAACCTGGATTTAAAAGAGCTGAGAGTTTCAGCAGACCTGCAGTTTTCTGGGAGTTTGATCCAGATATCAGGAGCATAGAAACTGAACGCTGCTTCTCCGAGTTTGGTTCTGACTCTGGGGACAGAGAGCACACCTGTCCCAGACGACCTGAGCGGTCTGGATGGTTTGTAATTAATCAGGAGGTCTCTAGACCTTAGTCTTTGTTTTTTAACATTACAAAAGAGCAGGTAAAAGACCTTACTCATTGTTATGTTATAAAAAGCAGGTAAAAGACCTTACTCATTGCTGTATTACAAAGACCCGGCTTAGTCCATCATGAGCACTTTAGCAAAGCAGCAAAAGTTACATTGTTAAGAAAAAAACTGGCTTATTAAAAAGGCAGAAATCTTCAGGCTGGATCCCAGGCTCATGACGAAACAGCCTTCACAAGCCTAGACTGTCCTGTCTCTCTCTTGAGCTTTCTTATCCAATTACGACAAAAATGGTCCAATAATTAAACTAAGAAAAAACAGTCAATTGCAAACTTAAAAAAACATGAAATATGTAAATTAAGGCTGTTCCAGCAGCATGGAGTTAATCATGTTGACCCTGCTGCAGCGGGTTCCGGCCCGAATGGAACTACAATTCATTGTCTTTGAATATTTTTCTTTAAACGTTATAAAAATCTCATACCTTCTGGATGGCGTTCTCCACAGTTTTACCGATCAGCTTCCAGTTGAATTTAATGGTGACCAGCTTGTAGGCACACATGTGAGGACAGTTGGGGTCGTTAGCCAGCTCTTTCTGCAAACAAACAGAAGAAGAGATCAGCATTAAAGTGTCCAGCTGTTTACACAGTGTAGTGATGGTGACAGCTGATTCTCAGTGAGGGGAGTGGACTACCTTCCAGTTCTGTTTCAGAGGCCCCCTCCCCGTCTTCTCCGACTTGAATTTGGCTGGATCCTGTTCTTCTTTGTAGTCCTGAAGAGTGAATGCACAGATATGAAGTGACATACTCAGCAGCAGGTTTACACTTTATTTATCCCAGAGGGAAAATCAATTTTTAATCAGTCTACCCAGACAACCATACATTCACAAACAAACAGCAGCCAGGTGGATGTGAGAGACAATTACTGCATCTCAATGACGTACAGACAAAGGACCTCTTTCTAAATATATCTGGGCGGCCAGGCCAAGTATCGTCTGTGAGGGAAACACTGATGCTCATCAGTTTAAATGTTGATGAGACATTTGACCTCCTCACTGCTCTGCAACAACCCACAATGTATTTTGTCTGTACTTAAAGGCTTTATATGTGATTTTTTGATCCAGCAGATGTCGCCCTTGAGCACCAGCATGAAACCAAAACAACTGTGCATTGTTGTGTTAGCATGCTAATGCTAGCGATCTTTATCATGCTCGTATCTTCACACTGCATGTAAATTTACCTGAAATGAGCGTGATCTAGAAACACAGTTAAGCAGTGAGTACAGTATGTTATTCTTCTTTTCTCTAGTCCCTCAATTAAACAACTTTTATACACGAGGGGAGGAGTCAGCCGGCTGTCCGGGCGATGTAAACAAAGTGAAGATAGGACTCTGAAAACTCTGAAAACTCTGAAAACATCACAGACAGTGGGACTCAGGTGTTACACCCATTGTAGACAGTCATGACTCACAGAGTTATTTTCAGAGGATATATTTGATTTCTATTATATTTAATCACATATTAAACCTTTGAAGTAGCTTACATTACTTGGGGTCTTGGAGGGGTCCCATGATGCAAAGTACGACAAGTGCGCATTGCATTTGTTTACCTACGCAGTGGGGAAAAGTAGGCTGTGATGTTATGGCCCTGCGTCTGTGTCAGCTTTTACTCGCTTTACAGTGTGAACGCCAAACGATCCAACGGAAAAATACAACAATGAATAATTTTATCATCTGAATCAGAACAAAGCAAACAAGCTAAAAGTATGAAAACACCCTTAGATTTTTGCCATTCCTTTGTTGATTAACCTTGCATTGACGGTTAGATATAAGTAGAAGCATGCGCTATTCAAACTCTTAATGATGTGATAAAAACATGGGCCTCACCTTTTGACTTATGACACTTCTGTCAGCGATGTCAATGTTGTCTACTGACACCGTTTTCCATGTGGCTTCGTCCAGTCCGTGTACCTGCAGCACAGGAGAGTCAAACCATCAGGTGAGTGGCTTTGTAAAAACAAGGAAAGCATACCAGACTTTTTAAGTCATTATCAGAGGTAATAGGACAGCAGAAAACTAAGTCAACCAAAATACTGTCCATCTGTCCCCCTAATGTCTGAACAAATTTTAACTAAAGTGCACAATTACAGAGCACAATATTCATACACCTACAGGTACAAAAGAAACATGACCCTGATATAGTGAACATTGAGCTCTCTAGATTCAGCTAAACTTTGCACTGTTATCAAAATAGATCATTTTTTAGTCGTTCATGTAAGAGAAGGATTTTCTTTCAGAAACCAGGAACAGCCAGTACAACATCTCTTCAGAGTCTACCAGACGCCTTTGACAATAACAGTCATTTTTACCCTGCACGATGTGGGAGTTCACTGTCTACAGTTTCCACAGTTACTTTAGCATTATGTCTTGTAAATTGGGTTCCAATCCCAATTCTGTGTAACGCACAATTACAGAGGAAATTAAAGTCACACAATTACACAAAAACTAACACACTGATCAAGGAAGAAGGAAGACCAGCATCAAATGGTAGTTTTGTAGATTGGCTCCGGTGGCTTTGAAGAAAGCATTTAACAGTTGTTTCTGGTTTCCTGCTCTTTGTGTCAAAATGTAGATGATAAAAGTTCAAAGTTGAAGGAAGGGATAAATCCTCAAGTTAAGTTAAGAACATGTGAAAATCTCTATTAGGAAGAAGTACATGATATGACTTCTTCGTGTGCTGTTTTAGACTTAACATGTTGAAAGTATTGAAAAACACTTCAGAGGACCCTTCATTGAGTAACAGCTCCTTTACTAGATTTGATTTTATTGCTAATAATGCGTCTTATTCTTTCAGTATAAAGTGGTTATATTTCTATCACACCTGATGTTTATTCTGCCAGATCTCATGACTTACGTTTTCCGTATCCCCCATGTCAGGCTTGTGCCACGTCTCGATCTTAATCTCAAAATTGTCTCCCATGTATTCATTCTGTGGGTATGAGAGAGATACATTAGACACAGAAAAATACACACAAAACAATTCAAGCACACAACTTTGGGAAGTCCTGCAAGTCACTTAACTGTTTTGATTTCTTAAAAGAAAAAAGAAAAAAGATGTAATATGTACAAAGCTTTCCTATCTGATACGATCCTTGTTGATGAGGGTCTAGATCTGTTTAACTCATGTCTCCTATCAGCAGTGAACAACAAGCTGACAGGTATAAGACGCACTTCCCTATACTAAATAGATGCCGCTTGAGAGCAGGATATAAACTTTCTGCTGTGGACGTGAGGGAAACACAGGCAGAGATTGAACTTTAATGTTGGGGGGTTCACAACAAATAGAGGAATATTCGTGTGCACAACACAGAAACTGTCACAAAATACGTCAAACCCTAATTTAATGAAGATAGAGATCCTCAGTTGCAAGCGTTTCTCCAGAGATGAGCCTAGACACCCTGTGCTCTGGAACTGCCTGCTCGTATTTCAGTGAGCAAAATTAGACTTTTCCTATTCAAATCCGCTTCATTGCAAAACATGTCAGAAATTCACAAACAGCGGTGCTAACAGCCAAAGAGAAAATACTGCCGTCTGTTGAGACTTGACAAGTAACAAAGTGCTTTACAACAGAAAATAAAAGCAGAGACAATTAAAGCAACAGGCAGAGCGTAAACAAGCAGACAACAAAATCAGAGTAATAAAATAGAAATAAGAACAATTACCGAAATCACAGAGTAAAAACATTTTTATAAAAGAATGTCTTGAGTAGCGATGTAAAACAAGGGACTGAATCTGCAAGTCTGATCTCCTCTGGCAGGCTGTTCCAAAGTCTGGGGGCTCGAACAGCAAAGGCCCTGTCCCTTTTAGTTTTTAGCCTGGACTTTGGAACAGCCAGTAGGGCTCTGCCGGAGGATCTCAGACTGTGTATTGGTTCATAAGGGGTTAAAAGCTCAGAAATATAAGAAGGGACCAGCCCATGTTGTGCCTTAAAAGTAATTCAAAGAATCTTAAAATCAATTCTAAAATCAACAGGGAGCCAGTGAATAGATAGGGGTGATGTACAATCCATGTTGTCATTTAGTGGCACTCAGAGGATGAGGGACACCATGTCCCGTTTGGACCTTGAAAAGATTCACTACTCGTTCCCTGGCTGCAACAAAATATTCAAAAAGGTGTGGGGATCTATCCTGGAACACTTTCAGGAGCTCCAGTCTCTTTTCAGACATTAACAGTTACTTCCTCTTTTCCCCGTTCAATGCCTCTTTTCTTTTACCTGCATATTTATTATCGAACCAAAATGTTCTTTATGCCATTTTTATTTCCTCTCTTTTTCTTTTCTTTTCTTTCATTTCTTGGTATATAACCTGATCTCCAGAACTGGCTTCTTTTTTTTTACTCCACGACTTAAGTACTGAATCTCCAGCTGGTAGAGGGGGACTTTAGGGGGATGAGAGAATGGGCTATGGATCATTGTATCTTTGGTCCAACATGCACACACTCATGACGAGAAATACTCTTCAGTAAAAGAAACATCCAAAGACAAATGAATGAATGTCACATAATCCTGAGAAAACAACATCTGGTATTAAAAGAAGGCGTTTAAAATCCCCCACAGCTGTATAGTTTGTTTTCTTACCTTGAGGACTATTCAGAAGAAAAGGTCGGCGGTGATGGATGGAGGAGGAAAAGGAGGAGAGAAATGATTAAACAATGCTCAGATTACAATTCTTAGCGTTTAAAAACATTATTCAAAGAGATTAAACCTTTATAAATCATTTTGTTCTGCAGTGCTGTTAACAGTTTGAGACATGGATTCCTCCTCTCCTGAGGAGGGAAACATTTGATAATAAATATATTTTCTTTCTGTCTGATTTGATCTGACCCTTACTTTGAAATGTTCTGTGTATGTTCGGTATCATAGACTGCCTGAGTGACGTCACCTGTCCGTCACTGCAGGGGGCTTTGGTCGCCATGTTGGAAAACCTCTCAGCCTAACTTTTAGTCAACCTAACAACAGGCTATGAGCTGGAGCTGAGGCGGGTTTTAAGCCTCCTGACAAATTGTTACATCAATCAGCTCAGACACAGGCCTAACTTTAGATAACACGTATCGTTCATAAAATCAAACTGAATGATTCACCCCCCGTACAATGTGTGCCCATGAAGACTATAACTAATTAGACCTAAATATGTTTTTGTGCCAGGCTGTAAACATGTTAATGTGTGCTGTAAAAACGGACATTATCGAATGTGTTTGCATGTGTGAATTCAGTTTTATTGCATTTCTGCATTGGCTTAATTTTTTAACCCCGGAGGTTGCTGCTCGGATGGTACTCACTGGTTCGACAGTAGGGATATGCATTCCAGGCCTTCTCGTGAACAAAGAGTGAACCTGCAGGAGCTATCTTGCTGAGAATACTTGGAATTTTACTAAAAAAATAGAGAAAACAGAGTGGTCACATGTGTGCACAATCACAAAAAAAACTGAAAGAAATATAGGGCACATTTTTCAACATTTTGTAGCTTCTGAACCGTGTGAGCTGTTCCTGTTTAAATGCCTCATGAAATATTGCCATCATGTTCAGAGAGTTTTTGCAGTTTGTCAAAATGCCACACACAAAAACAGAGCTGTCTGAGAGAGCTAGTTTATTCAGGGTCACAAACTTGATTCATGTTATATTTTGACCAAAGTGCAGCACAGATGTTTCATTTAGACCACAGGAGACTGTTTGAAAAGTTGGAAAAGGGGTTTAATATGGCCTCTTTAAGACTAAAACTGAGGCTAAATGAAAATAAAACAGCTGAAAAAATGTATAAATGACTTATAGTAGACTATAAAAATCTTTGGTCTAAGGTCGGCCTACAGAACATTATAATGTGTACATGAAATAACCTCTTTGTATCCATTACGTTCATGCTGCAGCAGTGCTAATGAGCTTACCTCTTCAGGTGGTAGATTTTGTGTGTGTACTGTCCTTTCTCTCCAGGATTCTCATAGGGCTCGTTCTTGATCACCTCCACACCTTCACCTCCACCTGTCTCGTTCTTACTGGCCTCTGCTACTGCATACAGCTGACCCACTTGGTACTGCAGGGATGGAGAAAAACAGCAGCGTTACTGGGAGTTCAGATTAAATGCAAATGAAATAAATGTATATTTTTCTCTTGGTGTTGCTGATGAGATATCACAACCAAAAAACCACATATTCATTTAAATGAAGGTATTGAATAAATATATCCAGGAAAGATCATCAATTCTGATTTTTTGGAAGAAATGACTCCTTCCTTGTAATCTTCCCTCTCTGGCTGAAGAAGAAAAATATTCTGATGAACTCTCTTCACATTACGTGACAAGCACCAAGCACCAAGGACACGTTGACATGAACATTTAAAATAAAATAAAAAAAGAAGAAAATTCCACAGAAAACCAAAAATAGTTTTTAATTTGTGTTTCCATAATTTCTGTGTTGGATCGACAACAAGATTACAAAAGCCGTGCACAAGAATCCACTAAAATTTCTTTGAATGAAATCAAATATTAAGCAAACAGAGCATTTTTTAAACAGACTTAAAGGCCAACTATTTGACTTTCAGAGCAGCTTTTTGGATCAAAACAAACTCAAGCTCTCCCTACCCTTCCTGTCTCCACTTTGGAGCAATGTTTCACACCCATCTCAGAGAGCTAACCAAATCTCTGATTTTAACAGATTCATTGAAATCTCTAGATTCATATGAGCCTGCTTCCATCTGAACAAACACAGGTTAAGATCAATCAATCAATCAATGTTAAATGAAGTAAACAAAGACCTGATGGGAATTATTTCAGTTTTATCGATGAACTAGATCACTGAAAGAAAAATGCAAGTTGGCAGAATTTTGCTGAAAATTCATTTTTGTTTTTGTTTTATTTGTTTTAAAGGGGTTAGTTATAAGCACATAACGTAGGTGCAGGGCATCGCAAAAACATCAGACTGAGGAAGAGGATATGTGTTTTATTTAATCAAAAGCATTTATTCCATCAGAATCACAACGGTTCGACCAGGTCGACCAGTATATGGTGGAATATACCATAGTGCTACTTAATGCTGGGTAAAGTACACATGCTGTTACTGATGAAAATAAAAAAAACCCTACATGAATAAAGCTCAAATGGGGCAACACAGAATGGAAATACAAGTTGAAAGACCCCTATTAAAAAGCATTCTGGTGTGAGCTCAGTTAACTATTCATAGAAATGACCGTGAGTTAACTGTTTTCCTTCACTCAACAGACACAGACTTCTGCATCAGAAAATCCACAGCGTAAGCCTTTTGTTCACTTTTCCTCTTCCTCTTCTTCCATCCCCCAAAGTTCACACTCTTCCTGAGTCAGGCAGAAGTACTGTGACACTGGAAAGAGTGACTCACAGCACACTGCTGAACACTGCTGTCAGGGAAGGCCAACATACTCCCACACACACACACACACACACACACACACACACACACACACGCACACGCGCACACACACGCAATGTTGTTCATGTGTGTATTTGAGGATTTAGGGACAGAGGGTCATTTCCTACCGTAAAATGGATTAAAAAACAACATTTAAGGATCAACAACTACCAAAAAACAGTATTTACTGTAGCTATGTTTACATGGACACAAATAATCAAAATTAAAGCCTGCTTAAAAATGCTTTATGTGAGGGTGAGCTACACGTGACCACAAAAAGACGATTTTTTTTTGCTCTGACTTGATCCGGAGTATTCCTGCCAGCTCCTGAGTGAATTTTCTGCATGAATTTGGGATGAGCTGATGGGAGAACGCAGCAGGAAGTATTCAGGAAAATTCACTGTGAGCAAACAGAAGGACAATAGACAGATCACACGTAACTGATGTGACCTCCATGCATGTGACTAACTGCTTCATTCTGTTTTGTTGCCTTTATCTAGACAGGGCAGTGGACAGAGTCAGAAACCGAGAGAGAGAGACATGTGGGAAAGAAGCCCCAGGTCGGACTTGAACTGGAGCCGCCCGCTTCAAGGACCAGAGTGTTCTTCTCTGCTTTTGTTGATACTGCTGACTCTCCTTATTCCTCGACTTCTGCGTTGTTCCTTTAAGTCATGAGCTGCCTTCTGAGACCTTCCCCCTTCTGTCCCACAGGGATAGTCTCCTGCTGTGAGGTGTTTATAGCCCCGTTTCGACCAAAGGTCCCCCAGAACTAAAAGGTTTAGGGACTTCTCTTCAAGGAACTAGTGAGCAAAACCTTGTGGAGTGCTGGTTTGTTAAAAAAGACTCCTCAATTAAAGACAACAAGTGACCCAAGAAACTCACAGGTTGTTGGTCTGCACTTCAAAACTCTCAATGTAACTGTATGCTGAGATCTCAACTAGCATACAGGTAGTTAGCAGGAAGCTAGCAGGATTACAAAGTCCACATGGTGAAAACTAAGAAAAGCTACATAGATGCATGTTGTGGACTTTGATGAACACAATGGAACTCTTCACACAGGAGGGCGGATTAAACTACCAGGGCTGCAACGACGAATCATTCAAATCTGGTTATTAAAAGTGTTGGCAACCAATTTGTTTATCGGTTCGTTGTGCTGCACGATTATACGTCAAACGCCATGGTGCGGACCTCACCAGCATACCCTTGAGTGGAGTGATGGAATGACAATATTCCACACTGTGCTTCTTATATGTCTGTCAAAATAAAGGCGGAGCACGAGGGAGCAGTTGTGTGTGGGTGTGTTTGTGTTTTAATGTGTACGTCAGTGAATAAGAGCAACAAAGAGTCAACTCGACAACAAGCTTTAACGAGCTAACGATAGTCTGACCAATCAGTGAGTGACTAAGGTGCAGCTATTCTTGAAATTTTTCCAGACCCCCAAAAACAGACTGAAACTTAAAAACCGATGAGACCTGTATTCTGGATTTTACAGTACTTTGCTGTGTTCACACATCCACTCACCTGTAAATAAGTCAAGACTTTTCCCCAGGGGACAGTTAGAAATAAGTGCCTAAAGTTGGGGGTGGGTGTCCAGATACTGAATTTAAAAGTGAAGCCCGTCTCCACAAGGTTGGAAAATTTTCAGGCATGCTCATTTATTCAGAAGGGCTCATGTCTCTTCTATAAGATTATTCAGTATATCACTTCTTCTGTAGTCTCGGTGGATACGAGTCTCGGGGCAGAGCCCTCTTTTCTTTCCAGACGCACCGAGAGCACCGCCGCAGGCTTCTAACCTGTTTCAGTAGCGGCAGATGCTCGGCTTTGCCACTGTGAGTAGGAGGTCAGGAATGTGACCCGTCATGTATAACCAGTCTGTTTTCTCAGTCACAAGGACAGGAAGACGTTACACAGGCCTTTTCTTAACAAGTTTAAGGGTTGGAACAAGACATTTAACTGTGAGCAATATCAGGTTGAACCTGACTGGAGGTGAACCTGACCCCTCGACCCAACAGGTGAGACAAAGTGCTTCAACTGACACATCATGCCATCCAGTCACACAAACGAGGTGTGGCCTGCAGGTGAAGGCTTTATAGCTTTAAAATAAGATCAACCATCACTTGATTCAAATCTTATGTTATATTCAGTCACATGTGTAACTTTAATTCTTAATTTGCCGCTCTAAGCAACAACAGAATCGCTCTCTAGAGTATTGTTGAAGCTCGTTTGAAGCGATTCATTGTCTGATAAATTATCTTTTGGGATTTCTTTGTATGTATTTTGGACACATTTTTAAAGCTGGGGTGGCTGTGGCTCAGTTGGTATAGAGTGTGGGTTCGATCCCCAGCTCCTGCAGCAACATGTCCGATGTGTCCTTGGGCAAGACCCAAGTTGCTCACGCTGCTTCGTTGGCGTCGATGAATGTGAATGAATGGGGTTAGGTACTTCAGATGGTCATTTTACAAGTCAGCCTCTGTCATCAGTGTGTGAATGTGTAGGTGTGACCTGCAGTGTAAAAGTGCTTTAAATAGTCAGAAAACTAGAAAAGCGCTATACAAGCTCAAACCCATTTACCAGTTAAAGGTAGGGTTAGTAGCATGGAATGGTTGAAAAGGAAAAAGACAACAAAAGGTCTGAGTTATATTTTTCTTGACCTTTGATAGTCAAGCAGTCGGTCACACAGATAAGGTAAAAGCCAAAACTCCTAACAGTTAGTTAGTTAGACAACCAAACACAAGAGCTGATGGTGAAGATAAGACTTTTAAAATCCACTGCCCTTCTGAATCAATATCAGTCGCTCTATATTGGGTTGAGGAAGTAGACGAAAGCAGCTACACATCCTTGGTACAGCTTAACAATGTGTCTGTGGAACCAGAGTCTGTTAGCAGATTTGCTGATAACTACTGCTCTTTCAGGTCGTCTTTAAAGCAACATTATGAAGCAATTTGGTTTGGTGTGCTTTGGCGCCCACCAAAGGTCTCTGAGTACAACTGTACTGTTGTTAAACACACACACCTCTCATTAACAACCTATTGTTGACAATCAAGGTGGGGGGGGGCAAAGACGTTGTGAGAAGCCAAAGAAACTTGTCGACTGACAAGGCACAGAAAAATTATCTGATTTTGTGCAAATATGACTCTGCTAGTGTCTGCAGCCTGTTGTTTGCAAACTGTTTGCATGAGGAGTCTATTCAACTGTTACCATGATATCTTTAGGCTGTGTCTAAATGGCTAACTTATTACATGCTGTGTGAGACAGGTTTGTAAGGTTCCAAACTTCTAAAGGTTACTTGTAGACCAACAAGGAAAGAACCAACTTTTGGCATAAGCTGGATTTATTTAATGAATTTTATGCAAACCTGAGACATAACTTGGGTTAGATTACTTTCTGCACCCCGTATATCTGCGGAACATGAGACAACGATGACACCCATAATGATAAAGCCTAATGTTATATTGCAATTAATTATGAATCATATCTGCAGGGATGTACAATCTGCTTCTTGATCAGTTACTTGTTCTTTTTTTTCTTCATCCGTCGCCGTCATCCTCCGTCTCTTCACCATTGAATCTAACAGCACAGAGACGGGCTAACTGGCTGCTTTGTAGCTGGAGGCCACTGAGTGAGTTCTGTAAAGCTGTACGCACTTCTCACGATATGACCTCAGGCCGCTGCCAAAGTAACATAGTGCTGAAAGCAGGCAACAGGGGCGCTCTGTGAACAATGGGCGGGACACGATTCTCCTTGTTGACAGTTATTGTGCTATTAGAGACAGATAGTTACAGATTGTTGCTTTAAACTGCCTTCTTGCATCTCGAATGTCTAGTCGCACCATAAATATGACCCATACCCAAAAAAAGGTTTTCCACTAAGAATGTCTTCTGCCTGTTTACATGCTCTTTGGTTGAGGGGATGACATCCCAGGGACCCAACGTAGAGAGGGCAAGCTTCTGATAGTTAAAAACTTACAACTCATCTCACTCTATACAATGACGGAATAGAAGTCTGATCTCAAACTTGCTCTTTTCATTTATATTTTCACTATATTTCTCCATCCTTCATACCTATGTTTCCATTTGAGATTCAAGTTGTGGAAACTGGTCTTGTAATAAAGTGACGGCAGCACACATTGCCAGTGTGGAGTCATTTAACCCACTACACACTCCACCTCTAATTCATTCAGATTTAATTCTGCTTCAGCTTACGGCTGTGACACGTTTGTTCCAAAACTTACACAAGAATGCAGCTCCAGACTGAAAGGGATCAGAGGAAAAGCCGGTCATACAGCAAACTGTGATTAGGTAGATTAGTAAAGCACTGGCTTCTACTTTGTTTTAGGCAACTGAACAACAACAAGAGAACGGTGTTGTATGGAGCAGCATTTAGGTCAGAAGAAGTGAGGTGTTCATACACAAGTGCAGAGAGGAAGGTTAATAAAACCCTGATGGCTCTTCTATTTAGCACAAAGCCTAAAGGGAAATGTAAGCTCTTTAGCTACCATTGATATGACGAAGTAAAAATCTGGAGAAAATCTGTACTACAATTCTACAATTCACTTAGCAGACGTTTTTATCCAAAGCGACGTACATCAGAGAGTAAGTACAACACAAGCAAGGATCTAGAAAAAGGGAACAATGTCAGTAAGAGCAAACGATCAGCTTTGAGTCTGATTGGACACACAGGTGCTGACAGGAAGTGACCAGAGGCAAAGCACAACATTGACGGCAGTTTTTGAGAGCTCTAATCAGTATAGAAACCATCTTATAAGTCATCGTTATCCAACAAAAACCATCGTCATTACCATCATCATCAATAATATGGAGACCATCATCATTAAGTTAGTAAGTATTCATGAAAGAGCTGGGTCTTTAGCTTTTTCTTAAAGGTGCAGAGGGACTCTGCAGATCCAATGGAGTTTGGAAGTTCATTCCACCACCGGGGGGCGACAGAGGAGAAGGGTCTAGTCAGAGACTTAGGACCCTGTTGTGAATGTTGGATCAGACGCCTTTCATTGGCAGAGCGTAGTGGGCGGGAGGGAGTGTAGACCTGGATGAGAGAGTTAAAGTAAGGAGGAGCCGTTTTGGTCGCTGTTTTATAAGCGAGCAGCAGAGTTTTAAATTTGATGCGAGCAGTAACTCGGAGCCAGTGTAAGGAGATGAACAGCGGAGTGACATGTGCTCTTTTACGAGGGTTGAAGACCAGTCGTGCTGCTGCATTTTGTATCATCTGCAGGAGTTTGATAGTTCATGTAGGAAGACCTGCCAGTAGAGAGTTGCAATAGTCGATGCATGATATTACAAGAGCCTGTACCAGGAGCTGTGTAGCGTGTTCTGACAGGTAAGGTCTGATCTTCCTGATGTTGTACAGGGCAAAAATATGTAAATAACCCTGTTCTGACTAGCGTTTTAAGCCGCGATATTTACGCCCCTCTGACATTTCACCTCCAATCTGATAGTCCGGGAGGCGTAATGGGGGGACGAAGTGATCCCACCTCTGTACCGTCTTCAGAGGAAGTAAGAGGCGTTACAGAGGCGAGACGATTTCTGCCGACCAGTGGGGGGAGCCTGGCGTTGTGAGTGTGTGCGTGCAAGTCTCACTCTGTCTATGTGGAGCTCCCGCTTGTGCTGTGCTTCCACAACAGCAAATGTGAATGTAAATGTAATTGTGAATTCACAGACTGGGACAACAATACAACACCATCGAGGAATCAAATATGAAACGTACAAAGACTTGATGATGGCTGAGCTTAGTTACGGCATTTGCAGCCAAAAGCAGTCTGAAAAGGGTTAATCATGTGTCACCTGTTAGAGGCAGACCAACGTAACAGTCCTGAGACTAAGGCCGGACCTCGACTAATCTCAAACACTCCAACTACATGACACGACCTTACAGGGGAGCAGATGTAAACAGGACAGAAGCCCCTTTCACATTGGGGCACCCAACATTTTCACTTGAGATGAGTACTCAGGAAAAACATGGAGTTGAGTTCTTCTTCTATTTCTGGCAGAGTAGACCAACGGGAGAAGTCGAAAATGGCTTTACTATAATAAATATGAAACTCATGACAGACAGCATTTAGCATCAGTGTTCACAGTGAAGTTGTAATCTCTGGTAAGAGTGATTTTAGTCATGTTAAATAAATATTTCACATGTAAACATCTGGTCTCTGTATCTCACAGCGATAGGGACAGAAGATAGCTAAATATAAGAGGTTAAGCTAAATCTGAAACATTAATACAACGTTAATGTCAGAGATCTTTAACCGCCTCTAACAGGATAAAAGTTTAGAGTTCTTACCTCCTCCACTGATATGGGCAGGACAATCCGGCTATAGGAAAAAATAGACACAAAGAAGAAGATACACATTAGGTTACGAAGAGATGAAAAAATAAGAATGTTAATTAAGTTATATCAATTTATGTCAGCAAAGAAAAAAAACGAAAACAGATGATAAGGCCGGAGATATACTTTCTGTTTAACCTGCTGCATCATAACTGTAATTGTATAAATAAGGTACTATACACAATGCATGTTACTGGATGAATGGTAATAATTTCTAGTCTTCTCACTACTCAAAGCGCTTTTACACCGCAAGTCACACCTATTCACACACTGATGGTAGAGGCTTCTATACAAAGCGACCAACAGAAGTAACTAATCCCATTCATACATATTCTAACACCGCAGCGGGAGCGGACGTGGCTGCAGGAGCTGAGGCTCTAACCCCCGACATTCTGGTTAAGAAGAGACAACCTACTCTACCAACTGAGCCACAGTCGCCCCTGAAGTCACCCCTGAAGGACACATCTAGAGTCCACACACCAGAGCACTCAGGCCCTATACAACAACCTGATGTACAGGATGTAAACTACAGACATGGAGACATTCGAGGAGATGTTAATTCTATAATTAATCGCTTTATTCTACAATAGTAACATCAGATCAGCAATCATCAATCAGATCAGGACAAAAACACTCCCTCTTTGAGAGAAATGTAATGGTACCAGTGTTTTGGTTTGTGACCGTGTTAATCGGTGGCTTTCTGCGTACAATGACAAAAAAGTCACTTTATTGAAGTACACAGATGACTTGGCCCTTGTTGGGCTGTTACAGAAAAAAACGATGCTTCTGCTGAAGCTGCGTCTTCCCCCGGCATAAAGACCCTGGAGACATGGTGTCACACTCGCCGGCTAGAAGGCTTGTTGAGCTGAAACACTGATCTTGCTTCTGTTTAGTTTTGCAGGTTTCCACGACAACTACTAAAATAGTTTCTTCTTTTCTTTGAGCAGAGAAAATAACACATCGTAGAGATGTGGATGATAACACACTTGGTTTATCAGTTTTTGTTTGTTTGTCTTCTGTTGCATCCTCTCTGGCTCTGCACTGCCCCCTATTGGTCATGTGTATAATGCATCATTTGCATTTTTGAGTACTTGCACAGCTGACACGCCAGACAGACGTGGAGACAAGTGGCAGCCGTCATGTTCACAAATAAACACAATAAAAAGCAAGTTCATCTCTGTTTGTAAGTGTCAAACTATAATTAAAATGTTTTAAGAAATGGGAACCTGTGAAGTTAAAGGCTTTATATTTTTCACACTTAAATATAATACAAATCAAGTATATCCTCTGAAAATAACTCTGTGAGTCATGACTGTCTACAATGGGTGTAACACCCGAGTCCCACTGTCTGTGATGTTTTCAGAGTTTTCAGAGTCCTATCTTCAGTTTGTTTACATCGCCCGGACGGCCGACTGACTCCTCCCCTCAAGTATAAAAGTTGTTTAATTGAGGGACTAGAGAAAAGAATAATAACATACTGTACTCACTGCTTAACTGTGTTTCTAGATCACGCTCATTTCAGGTAAATTTACATGCAGTGTGAAGATACGATCATGATAAAGAGCGCTAGCATTAGCATGCTAACACAACAATGCAGCACGAGTTGTTTTGGGTATATAAAGCCTTTAAGTCTCAGGGATAGTTTTGCTGTATTGATATAGCTAGCTTATAGGCCTACATGGTTTCTATATTTCTTAAAGAGGTACTACAGCAACTTAGTAATCTTTGGAACTCTGAACTTTTTTTTTTTTTTTTTTTAAATGTTTAAAATCCAAGCAGCATTTGCCAACTTTCTGTATGAAACAAAAAATGCCTATGTCATCATCATGAAATAAGAACTGATTTCATTACAGTTTGGGGGTTATAATAACCAGTAGTTAAATCTCTGATGGTGTCAGTCTATCATAGGAACCTAAATAACAGGAAGAGGAAATTATAAAACTGCAATGAGAGACCAAATAAACCTGGTACTTGTTGTGGAAACCTTGCATGTGTGCAGTCTTTGTGTATCCCTCTCTAGTCCAGCCTTGATACAACAGCCAATTAATCACCACCTGTTGTTAGTCTAGCAGGGCCTGAATATTTCATAAGAACAGATCAGAGTGACAGAGGAGCCGGCCAGGTATAAAATGGATGTTAGTGACTCTTACACTAACCAAAAAAACCCTGAACAATTTACAAGTTCTGCCCATTGCAAACCACAAATAAGTCAGTTTACCTAAATTTACAAGTAGGATTTTTTTTGGTCCTTGAGTTGATCCTCTTAGCATGCTTATTAAACATGGCTGATCCTTTGAATGCACTTTGCACCATGATCAGATGACAGCCAGCTACTGGATGTTGTTCAAGCAATTATGTGCATATGAAATGCCAGTAATAAAAGCACCTGTCTCAGGAGTAACACGAATTAAAAAGGTTTCATTCATTTAATCCCTTCAATCAAGTCATTTTAGGCACATTTGCTCTGATCGTTCCCAAACTCAACCACACCGAACTCCGTTTAAACATTTGCCAATTTCAGATTACTTCAAATGTATATTTCTGCACACGCCCATTTGAAGATAAAACTAAACGCTTTCACAACATTTCAGTGGAAATCTCCAATTCGGCATACATAAATAACTCACATAATGAATAAATTCATGTGGAATTAAACTTTTAAAGTTGTTTCGCCGCACTCTTACCGTCCTTGTCAGCAATTATCTGGCAGGGAAACCATTCTTTAACCTTAAGAGGAGGTTAATCGATGTTTTGAATATATTAACTTAAACTTATCGATGCCGACACTGTTGAATTTACACACAGTTGGCTATTCACTGTATCGCAAATGAATTTAAGCTGACCACTAAATTGAATTTAAAATGGCAACAACTTTGTATGGAGTTCAACCAACCTGAGATGTTGAAACACGTTAGCTCAGCGGCGTTTAAGTACATTTTTAAACCGGTAGAAGAAAGTTAATGTACTCACAACTCCTTAATAATCATGTTGACTGTTCCTCCGTTAGCTAGAAACTTCTTAAAGATCCTCTTTACAGCTGACAGATGCCGCTCATTCACCGCTGCTAGACGACTCTCACTCCGGGGTTTCTTCCTGGAAGATGCCGTATGTGTGTGAAGGGGCGTGGCGTCGACGGAGGAGGAGACTCCCACCTTTAGTTTCAGGTAGGCCTTACTGCAATGAGACGTTCAAGTCAACTGGGAAACCATGATGTTATCTAATCAAATGTTACCTTTATGCTGGGATTATTGCTTTATGACAGTACTCCCACAAGAGGCTGTTTATATAATAACTCGTTTAATTTCCAACCTGTCCAAAATGACTCACAACTTTATTTGCACAGCATTTTTTATACAAGAAAGCACAGCTCAAGGTTTACAACATACATGCACTTATAAAAGTGTTGACACTGCATATTCATAAAAACAGCGAAAGGGCCATAATGATAATAAAATGAAAAGTTAATTAACGTAGATGGTACATTTGAACCTATTTTATTTGACTAAGGTGAAAGTAATGATAAATTAAATATTTAAAATGCGAATCAAAAGAAGATAAACAGTTAATAATAATGGTCACATAGTTTAACATTAGAATATATAATCTGTTAAATCATAGTAGAGTATGAAAGCAAGGATATGACTGAAGCCCATAGACTGTAAATATTAAGGGACAGCCATAAAGTCAGATCTTCAGGGTATATTTTTGTTTGTTCAAGTTTTTAATGCAATACTGTAGTTTATTTATTTATTTTAAATCGACAAGGATCAAAAAAATATATATAATAACTTATGTACAGCCACTACTGAGGAGTGTGTAATATTTTTGATCATCATACTGATGTTGATCGATTAATTTTACAAGATAGTTTGACTTTAATTTGTGGAAAGAATAAAAATATTTGCAAAATTTAGTTAATTTCATTTTACACATTTACTTAATTAGTCATTAGATTCATTAATATTTCCGAGACCTTTATTTAACCTCTGAACATCGTGTACTCATGATCAAATTGTGCAATTATTGGGTCTCATGTACTGAGTGCATCTCCTTGTCTTCTCAGTCTACTGAGCAGTGTGTGCGTAAACGCCCAGGTGTGGTCAAACCAGTGCAGGGAGAGAACCTGTTGACGACTCTGGTTCAGGTTCAACCTGTTTATGAGACATTTCCATGGGTGTGGGTGAGACTGACTACCCAGGGCCCCAATGGAGGAAGGGGGCCCTTGTTTGTCTTAATCTATATGTGGTAGACAACACCAAACATGGAGCTCTTGAATGCAGACTCTCACCTGTCCCCTCCCCCGGCTCACTAATAAGGTGAGCTAATTTAAGGCACCTGGATGCCTAATACATGGCTCGTGCTCTTGCTCCTGTCTGGCATCTGTCTAGTGTTGCTGCTGGTGCGTACAGCTTTGATGCAATGTTTAACTTGTTTGTTTTAATAGTTAATGAGATCATTGTTTGGTTGTTGCTGCAGCTGTGATAGTTGGTCCATGGTTCCTTGCTCCCCAGATCAGTTCTGACTAATTCCCCGTGGTGGTGAGTAGGGGGGTTCAGTATTTTTAGCTTTGAGTTGAAACATGGATTTACTTTTATTAATAGTTGTTTTCCTTTTAGGTGGCTTTAACTGCTGCTGTTTTGCCCTTTTAGTAGTGTTTGCCTTTAGTGTAAGTACTTTTCTTTTTGGTCCCTTTATCTCATTGATTGTCCCTGTTAAGTTTTGTTTGGTTTGTGCATATCATTCTGTTTTTGCATGACTTTGACTTAGTTTTTTATTTAGTTTGCCGTCAACCAACTGGAAATTGCTTGTTTGCTTTGTTTTCGTTATTGAATTATTTGTGTTTTTCTTTCAGCCACTTAGTTGGGGAGGCTAGGTACGCAGAGTGAGGTCCCCACACTTTGCATGTGAGTTATGAGCTCTGGGTCACAAATAGATGACACTAAAGTTTGGATTGCTGTGAGATTTGCTTCAAGAAGGTGAGTATGTGGTAGCACCCCCACACCTTCCTCAGTGTAGTCTGCCTCTTAACTAGTGGCTTAAGCTCAGTTTTGGTTTATTTCTGGATTGGTAGTGTTTTAAACCCCACCTTAAATTTTACATATTTTAGATTATGTGATCAATAAACATGATATCTTAATTGTCCTTATTAGTATTTGCATTATTATATTTTTAGTTTAGTTTAACCATTTTTCTTTCTTCCCCACAGCTTAATTCCACCATAGTTTGCATATTTTCATAAATTCTTTTGAAACCACATCTCTGTCTCATCAGTGTTCGAATCTGTGTGTCTTAATTATTTTACATTTGGAGTTTTAAGTTGTGTATTTCCTGGGGTGCAAGCCCCCAGGTGGTGTTGTTGGTTATTATTTGACACAAGATACTACCATTCACCAAGCACCAAAAAGTACTGCATCCAATGTTGGGTAATTTCAGTTTTTGATTGTCTAAAACTGTACCACTGTTGTTTTTAAAGCTTCAGAACTTTGTGTGGTTCCTTCCACAGGTCCCTCACAGCAGAAGACTTCACCTGTCCGACCGTAGGGATGATCTCAAGATGTGGGACATGAGACAAAAAAAACAATGGGGAAGTGTCAGACAAAACAACAGAGTCTGACTCTGTTATGACATTTTTGTCATATCAATACTATGTTAAGTTTGACACATTCACAATATGTTGATATTGTTTAGACTTTACATAGAACATTTTCAAGGTTGCTTGCAGGAAGAAATCCAGGTAAAGTTGGGGTTAAAATCTCAGCTGTTTGGGTTTACACAGACAGCTCACCCTGAAAACCATTAATATTTGTGATGACAAAGGGCTCGAGAAAGCAGCAGAAGTGAGGCAAAGTCATTGCTTTGTAAGTCACAAGTAAAGATAGTCGAGTCAAAAGTCCTAACCTTTGAATTTTGAGTCCTGAACAAGTTGCAAGTCTATCATGATTTTATAGAGTCCAAAGTCATCAAATCTGTGACTCGAGTCCACACCTCTGGAAAACAGTGCCAGTCAGAATTTAAGAGTGAAAACAAAACCTGTTTTTTTTTTTTCTGAAATATAACAGAAAAGTGCAGAGTGATTCACATTCACAGCATTAAAATCAGAAGACATATCTTTATAGAAATTACTATTGTTTATTTTGATTCATATCTTGATCTGCCTTTCTTTTATTTTTACGTTGAATCTTGAAATACAATTGACAACGGCTATACTGTGGTAGAAGACAAAATAAATTCAAATATAAAACACAAGAACATGAAGATACACATTCATCGTAAACATCATGATGAAACGAAAGTATAATCATAAAAAACGGTACAACTAAAATGGAGCATGGCAGGTTGAAAAAAAAAATACAAAAAAGGTTTGTGCCAAAGGGAAGGCGTCTGTATAACAGCTGATATCCCCTTTACCTGTCATCACACACAACCTTTAAAACACAATCAATACACCTATAGACTTCCCATCATACAGTAGCAGGTGAGGTGACGGCACTGAGGACCGGCTGACTCTGAGACGTTTAAGGTACGGCAGTGAGGGGTAAAGTGCTGAGAAGTTTTGAAAAATGAAGAATCAACGTCCATCTTTTTTCCACATTCATAGTGATGTTGGAGCACCAGAGCGTACCTGCACCTGCTTTATAGTCCCAGAGACACACCAGCACACTGCCAGGTACGCTCTAGGAAGCTTGAGTTGTTAACATGGGTTTTTAAGAATGGTAAATGTGAATAAAGTTGCATGAAGTCAAACAAAAAGTGTACATTTCTTTGCAAAAACTCAAACTGTTGCATCTCTGAAGTACAAAACTGGTGTGTAAAACTCTGCATTGAAGCTCTTTAAGAGGGATTCCTACAACTGCCGCGGCAAAGACGACGAACACAACCAACACCTTGTTTCTGTTCATTTTGTTTTCTCTCTTTCTTTTGAAACTAATTCAATATTTGAAGATCAAAGAATTAACTACAATCAGTCTATAACTAGTGTCAAATAACAACAGTGACATCTGGTGGTGGAATCTTCAACTACACCCTAAGGTAATTTAACAGTACTAGATTATTGGGCAGATGAAATGTTCTCCACTTGTAAAACTTAAGCAGGAGCATTAACAAAGTCATCAAACATTTCTGAGGGATGTAATCTGAGAACACACTCCTGACTACAAACAGGCGGTAAAACCATCTGCTCCTCCTCATCCTCCATGTGATCCCACCTTTCAAAACCATCACTATGACAACCATGTTTTACAGAGGACATGACAACTACTAGGAGCTAGGTGAAAGATTTTTCAGCCTACGTTGGAACAATCTCAGCAAGTGAAACACATCACAAAAGTAAAACTCATCCCTAAACAAGAAATTAGGTTTAAGATAGACTACGATTAAAGTCACAGAGCTGCTGACACACAGAGCTGGACTTTGCCATGAAAACGCTCAAAATGCTCCTGGTCCCTGAGAAAAGTTTTTGCTCTGAAAATGAGACTCAAGTGCGGACTTGTTCTTCAGGTCCATCACAAAAAGCAGAGCTGGTAAACAATTAGACGACTCAGACCTTCATTAGTTGAAGAAACTGTTGTTTGAAACATGTTCTTGTTAAACCAGTTTTCTACTTTCTGGGATACAACAGTGTTAAAGTTTGAATAAAGAATTGCAAAGAAAGTAGATGTGAGTTTGCACAAACCAATTTTTGGTTTTGTGCCAAAGGGAAGGTGAAAAAATTGGTCAGAGTCCTCGGACAAGACTTTGACATATGACATGTTACAATTGGCTTTTTGAATTGAACTGATTAATTCCTTGTAACACGTGATACACAGCTGTCTGCCAGATACACATCTGGAGTTAAAAAATCAAAATGACAATGTAGATTTCTTCAAATTTATCTTCTCACTGGACACAGTTAAAAATTGCAACATTTTTTCCTCCACACAATGTTCTTTGCTCTGTTACAGATAAAGAAGACTACAGTTCTGCTGTGTACACCCTTACTGACAAACCGAGAGACAAACCTCTGCCATGCTTTCTGTGCACCCTAAGGCAAAATATATAGCGACATATGAAGCGATAGATATTTTGTTTCTGTGAATATAAAAAAATAAAAGCATCTTTCTGGTTTTCTACGAGTTATAAATCTACATCTGAAGCTCTAAAGTCTACATTCTTTGCATCATGCACCAGCGTACAATTACAGGGAGGGCAAGCCGTACAGAAATACATGACCGAGGTCCTGTTTTTTTAGAGGTCTAAAGTGCATCATGTGCCATTCATTTCTTACTTAAGTCACTCACTGGGGCAGCAGAGGTTCGTCTCTCGGCTCGGTCAGTAAACACTTGAGGATGTGTTTATGGATAGACAAAAGCAACGCGTGTGTGGATAGATAGAAGGGAAAGAGGAACAAGTGCGCCACATCCTGCCCAGATCCACTCCCTCCCATCATCTGTTCACAGAAAAGAGGCACTCTGAGGGGTCATGGCTGTCTTTGGAAGTGCCTTTCTGTAAGGTAAGAAAATATCTGAGGAGCTTCTCTGGTGTGTGTTTGAAGACAGCAGGCTGAATGAGTCAGTGGTTATTATTACCTCCCTGTATTACTCTCTACACACACTCCGCATATCATCTCATTATCTGTGTCCAGTCTCAGAAGCTGGAGGTTTTGGATCTCTATCAGCCTGCTACCTTCAATTAAATCTCCCTTTACGTTAAATACAGATTATTATTAGAGGTGAATTCAAGTTTCCCAGAGAGGCTGTTGTAGTTTCACTTGAGGGTACAGAGGAAAACACAAAAACTGAAACCAACAGCAAAGAGTAATTTAAAATGGTTACTTGATTGGTTCTTTGGAATCCATTTAAAAAAAAAAAAACAGCTCTTGCGTCTGAAGTGAAACAAACTGTCCTTTAAAGTTCCCATGAAACAGCTAACAGAGAGATGTTTGATTCTGATTTTCCTTTAAAAACAGAAGACTACCAAAAGGACTACAAGCAGATTGTTTATGTCATTAAAAGGAGCCAATGGGGCGGCATGAAAAACAAATCTGAATCTGAAAAGGGTTCAAATGAAGCTGCTTCATTATTTTCATCAGCATGTTCTTCTCTGCTCTTTTGTTGATATTGTGACTGTGTCGTCCTACAGGAAGCATTGATATAAAGGAAAATATTCTCATTTTAGTGTCTGACTCTCTGTTGCTTCGTCTTCATTGTTCTTTTTACATCCTGTCCTGCCTCCTAAGACCCCCTCCCTCTTCCTCTCTCTGTGAGGGACAACAACCATCTCAGGAAGATTTCAGGAGCAGTCTGTCTGAAATCTTCAAGACATTTTTTCACAGGAGCTTGTTTGAAAACAGCCTAAATTACATTTTTTTTCCTTAAAGAATCTTTTAGCTTCATGAGAACCTTAAAGTAAAATTCAAAAAAACATATTTCTGTAATTTGTCAAGCACCTTGCTGATTACAGCCTGTTAAATGTCCATGTTTGCCTGTCTGTGTGTGATTGTGTGTCGACATGTTGCCCAGCATCTCACAGAAGCACTTATTGCTACAACAAATCCAAAACTCATGCGAGTATAACGTTCCTCCTGTACGCTAAAAACTCCCACCCTTACAAAAACACACTAGATCTAATACCTTAGTCCAGTCCACCTCCTAGACTAAACACGTCTCCACAGAGCTGGGATCATATTGCAAGTAAATATATGTTTGAATAAAACCACAACAGATTAAGAATGTATAACACAAAAAGGGAATTCATGAGCAAATTGAAGGACATGGCAAGTTGAGCGTGTGTATTCCTGCACTCGTGACTGAGTGAAACAGTAAAAATAGGACCAGCACTGTCGCTGGCATCATGCAGTATTCAAACCTCAGAATGCAGTTTTATCTCATAGTGCATTATGTAACACACACACACACACAGAGCTACTGCAGACTTTTTGATGCAATTTATCTGCACTGCGTGCTGATTAAAAAGCCATCAAACTGTCTTTCAAAATGGACTGATGCTACCAATCCTGCTGTGAGTGTGTGTGTGTGTGTGTGTGTGTGTGTGTGTGTGTGTGTGTGTGTGTGTGTGTGTGTGTGTGTGTGTTGAACCTTTTTCAGTTAATGCCCTAGAGTAACGAGAGGAGGCAAAGATAACTTGTCCAACGCTGCTACTCTTGAGTGTGTTTACACAAGAATCCGGAAAAACTAGCTTGCGTCGCCTGAAACGGCAACACCGGAGAGTTGTCATGGTAACTGCTGCTTACAATGGCCCGAGGTGACTTCTTAAAGCAACAATACTGTCACTGCTTTTAAAAAAAAAATGTTTTGCCATATTCTCCAAACTGTGGCTCCTCATTGGCCGACATCTTTGTTTTTTTTTTGTTGTTTTTTTACATAAAGTCAGAGGCAAATGTGACAGCAGAAACATAAACACAAAAAAAAGTAAAGAGAGGACGTGAAGAGGAGACTTTCAGCAAGGTTTCAGCAAAGTTCATCATTGCTTCTTTCCCTCCATGAGTCCATGTTTCTCCTCCGCTTACAGAGGGAGTGGGACCTCTCCATAGTGTGTGTGTGTGTGTGTGTGTGTGTGTGTTTTCTCACAGTGTATCAGAGGGGGTGAAGCTGTTTGTCACAGTGGTGTGTGCGGACATGTCAGACCACACATGATTGGCAGTTAAATGAGGTGAGTGAGTGTGATTTTTGAGAAAGGTAGGTAGTGAGTAGTCTGGATTCAGCGACAGAGAGAAGGACCTCTTCTTTTTCCTTCTTCTCTGTGTCCGTCTCTCTTTTCAGCGTAGCTCGTCCTCTGTGGGGTTTTTTAAAGATCGTCTTCTCCTTTCCCGTTTAGACGAAGGCCTCAGGCTTGCTGTCGCTGTTCATCTTGACATAGATCTTTGGGTCCTCGTCGCGCTCGTCTCGCAGACGCTGGAGGTGGCGGCTGTGGCACATCAGGTAGAAGGGCAGGCAGAATCCCAGCATGCTCAGCCCCAAGAGGCCCACGTTCACCTGGAGAAATACAAAAGAGTTAGAACACAACATAAAAAAACAGCTTCTCAAACAGAACTCAGGTATTTTTAATCATGGGCCATTTTTACTTATTTACATATTTTGGGGTCTAAATGTGTATTAGTTACAAAAAAGGTCAATACACACAAAAATAAATGGCTCACATTGTAATTCTAACTATATCATATATCAAAGCCATCTCCCCCTCTCCTGTTTTGTTATCTCTCACCGCAAACCTCATTGTTTTGTTTTTTTTTGGCTCTGCAACCTTTTTAAAAACAATCCATAAACACAGATCCATACATTCTGTAAGTTTGTCTAAAGTTGCCTCGACCTGGCAACAAACAGACTGAATCATTGGCTGTGAGCATGGCTGCAGAAAGTCGGGGCAAATGCTGGATAAAGGAACACGCTAACCAAAAGTATCAGGACAGGACAGTGTTCTGTTTTGGTTTATTGTCCGTCTGTCTTGTTCTCAGCATCGTCAGGATACTTTTACATTTATCATTTATTGGTTTAATATTCAACGCTCTTCAGTCACAATGATTTATCTCAATTCACAGACTCTGCATTGTCAGCAAATGAAATGTTTTTTTTCTTTTCTGTGTGTAGTAAATTTGTTTTCTGAGCTGTATTGACCAATCAAGTATCAGCAGGCTTTGGTGCATGCAGGAAAAACAGTCTGTGTTAGAGGGCTAATGCAAATCTTAGAGGAGCTAGCGGCTATATCATTGCTGCAGGCAGGAAGGCGGTCAAAAGGAAAGCTAGTGCTTACAATGATGGAATTAATATGATGAAGAAAAGAAGATTAAAGTAAGTTACAAAGACAAAGAGGTGCAAGCCGGACATTTAGACACATTCTTGATTTACAAAGGGGGGGGGGGGGGGGTTCTAACGCTGTGTTGGTTTTATGTTGTTGTTTGGGTTCTTGTGCTTTTGCTGCTTTCAAGTTGCTATGCAAATAAAGTTATCACTATAAATATGTTAAAGTGTAATTCTGTTTCAAGTTCAATGTGCATTTATTTTATTTGTCTCATCTTACCCATAGAGGGTCTTTCTCCAGGGGTCCCACCATGGCCATGAAGAGAGGCTGCTGCAGCAGGGCGAACAGAGCGCTGATCAGAGACTGCATGCCTGTCAGGCTGCCGAACTGAGAGGACGGGTACCTGCACAGGACAAAACACATGTCATGTCAAATATAATCAGATTTCATGGCAAGGCTGAGGTGCTGCTCCGCGGGTCATTCTTCAAAACATCCATGATTGTGCAACTTGTGGCCCTCAGTATGCTGTCACTCTTAATTACATAGAGAAACAGTTTTGAGTTATTTATACTCTTTTATTTGATTACGTTAATATTTGTGCATTTAGTCTTACAATTCAAAGTCTGGATAACCTGCTGCTGAATCATAAAATGTTCCAGTTAAGGATCAATAAAGTACATCTATCTATTGCTTTTAACAACTTCCCAGTATTTCTATCTCGGATCTTGGATTATCTTGTATGGATGTGATGTTTTATGTGTCCTCGTATTTTTGGCCATGCAGCATTTGTAGTTCGTAGTGGATCAGTGTAATTATGTTGTCCTGCTGTTCTTGTGAACATGTCACACACACTTACACAGCAGCATAGAGGCCTCCGACTGCAGAGTGGATGAAGCCTCTGACGATAGTGTGCAGGATGAAGGACAGGATCTGGAGAAGAGGAAAACAACTTTTCATTCATTTTAAAAGAGAATCCAATTCAACCGAGACACAATAAACAAGATACAGAGAAATACATGTGCATCGCCTCATCTGTCCAGCAGGTGTCACCATAGCACCAAGAAATGGAGTGAGCTGCATTGCCATGTGAGTCTCCTGTTTGTACATCATGTACATCTCTCAGCGTCTCTTTCTACCACTGCAGCGTTAACTTGGGGCTGCAGGAGCACATGGCAGGGAATGTGTGAATCCCCTTCAAATGACATGAAGTAGTTTCCCACCCTGTGTGTGTGTGTGTGTGTGTGTGTGTGTGTGTGTGTGTGTGTGTGTGTGTGTGTGTGTGTGTGTGTGTGTGTGTGTGTGTGTGTGTGTGTGTGTTTTGGGTGTACCTGGAGGGGCAGGTTAGGAACGAGGCATACAACTCCAAATCCAACCAGAAGCAGGTTAGTGAAGATGAAGGCTCTGGTGGCGTTGACGATCTTTTGGATCAGTTTGTCGGGGCGTCTGGGCTCTCCAGGCTCCCTGATTGGATAAAATAAAGTCAGGCTTTGTTTTTATATTTTCAAGCATCCTTGTCTCTCTCTTCTGAGTGTGTTTACAGTTTTACTCTGTTGATTTATTTCAATTCTTAAAATGTTTTGAGAAATGTCCCAAAATGTGAGTGTGCAGTCTCACCTCTTGGTAATCTTGTCGTTCTCATCCTCGCAGTCTTTGAGCTTCCAGTCCATGACGTAGCCAATCACAGGAGAGGTGACCAGACACAGCAGCTGGAGCACGCCGAAGATGGACGTGTAGACGCTCACTAAGAGGCAGAACAGATGCACCGTTATTTTTAGTTTTCACTGCTTTTTAATCATTGTTGTGAAGAGTTTAGGTGCACGGAGAAATTAGAAAACACAGACAGCTGAAAAGAAAGGCTGAAAGTGTAGGCGGTTAGATGTTTGTAAGGTAAGCCATATGTCTCTTACCCACTTCCATCTTCTCCACTGAAATGGCAGCATGAAGCAAGCACGAGAAGAGAAGAGAAGAGTAGGGCAGAAAAGAAAAGAAAAGAAAAGAGAAGAAACGAGAAGAAAAGAAAAGAGAAGAAAGAAGAGAAGAGAAGTGAAGCGGAAGAGAAGAACAACAAGCAACAAGGCAGGTTAGCTTAGCAGCTGAGAGAGGGTTTTTTAGGTGTCACAACGCAAAAAATAAACCCTGTTAATTCTCAGAAATTCTGGTTAAGCCAGATGTTAGAGTTTTAAGGTTTATTTTTGGGGTTTTTATTTCCTTCATTTAAAGAAAGGACGGACGACAAAGTTAGAAATCAGTGAGTAGGGAGTGACATGCAGGAAAGTGGCCACAGGTCTTTTCATGTTTTCTTGGAGATATTACTTTCAATAAAAGCTTCAATAAAAAACTTTAAGCACAGAGAACTATCAACACAGACTCATCGGTCATGACCAATCAGAAGATATCTTTGATAACCTAGCACACACAATGGGAAGTGCTCTGAAACTGAGCACATGGGTGCTGACAGTGCAAAAAGCACCATCAGTAGAGCCAGGCTCTAAATTATCATCAGATCACTGCAGAATGGAGCCGGTGTGCTTTTGCTCTCCCTACAGACACCAAAGCCTTCTTATACGTGATCAATACAGCTCAGACTACAAACTGGCTACAAAAAAAATTACGCAACCTCTACATTTGTATGTAGAACCTGTAAATAAAGATGATTACTGACCTGTCTCGAGGTTACCCTCCGTCAGGGACTCCAGGATGGTGTTCATGGCTCCCATGTAGAAGATGAGGCGCAGCTGGGTCACACACATAGTGATGAGGCTCAGCATGAAGATGGGGCTGAGGACGCTCTTCATGAAGGACTGAGCTGTGGAGGAAATTAAAGCTCACATCAGATCAGTGTGCAGATACATCTGGTCTAACAACCAATATTGGCAGTGTGAGTTTTTGTCGAATTTCATATAAGACTGAAGCCTCTTTACTAAACAAAGTGATATTGAAAATTCCCAATTAAATGTTGTAATTTTATTCTTTTGAAAATTAAAGAAACATGTCCTCTATCACCTTTTTTAAGCCTCCCCAGCCTGCAGGTAAAGCAGCAGCTCTCATCTTTTATACTAGTGCAAACCTATCTTTTTCTACGCAAGATTTTCTTTCTTTTCTTTTTTTTTTTTAATTCTCTTTCATATGATGGAAAACTACACCGGAGTGGTTCCTGCTCTGGGTGAAGTTTCCTGTTAACACAGAAGAAAGAGACAGCCGTCTAAATATTCCCTCTGGCCCCAGGCTGCCACGGTAACACGCCTAATGCATGAGCAGCTGAGCAGCTAGGTGACTAAAGGAAAACGGTGTGTGCTCCATGAAAGGTTGATCATTAATCAAAGTTGTTAATAGAAATGGAAATTGGACACAACTGGCCATATGGTGAAGCACTGGGCAAACCAATTAAGTACCTGTGCACAGATGGAGCAGATGGGTTTATTATCCAGGACAACAAGTATCCATCCAAGGCTCATTTAAGGGAAGTGTTGGCAAACACCTCATGGTTGCAAGGCAATGAAACATTTCACATTATCTCTCACTCGCTGCAGCTTTTGGTTAAAAATATGACTGAAAAATCATGTTTTTTTAAAGCTTAGGTACTACCTCGAGACTATTGGTCATGAATATAACAGAGATTGTATCGTTTAAGACGTGTGGTGGTAAATATCAAAGTTTTGAAATTTTCAGCAACCTCGGCTTGCTGCAATCTTCACAGCTTCTTTCAAAGTTAAAAGGAACGAGAGAAGGAAACATGTTGGGACCTCTTTGAAGCTCCTGACAGACTGAAAACGTCCAGCTGTTATTAAACCAACCATGGGCATCCTAACTGCACACACACACACACACACACACACACACACACACACACACACACGAAACAACGCTATGCCTTCAAACCACAACAATGCTTCTGAAGGATTCCCTGCCAGCAGGCCACACTCCTGCTGAGCAGCTTTCCAAAAAAACGGGATCTGAACCAATTGCACGGTCTGTTTGGTACCAAAGAGACCGAGAGGAAAGAGACTAAATCCCCCTGCTGGGGGTCCCTGACCCTGGTGTAGAGGAGTCAGGAGGGCCTGAGGAGTCCTGGAGGTGTCGGGGTGACCAGGGTTAGATTAACGGGGATGTAGGGCAGAGGTAAAGGTCTGTTTTGAAGGGGGGGGGCAAATTGGGCTTAATTGTTGTGGACAGATGTAGATCAGAACTGTGAGGTAAATCTGTTGACTTCCCAGCCATACAGCAGTCAGACTTTTCTAGGCTGTGGTAAATTACAGAGAGGGAGCAGCTTTTAAAGATTAGTTCTAGTAATGCAATAATTCTAACACCCTAAGGAGGAGTTTCCATGCTAATGTCGAGTAAAAAAAATCACATGTGGTGCTTTTAAACCTGCACAAAACTCTGACAGCAGAACACCTTGCCTCAATTGGTTTTTTAGGTCAGTCAAAGGAGCCAAGCTTACCGGCACCTCCTGTGGCTACTACACTTAATGTATACAGTTTTGATGTTTGTACGCAGTGATTATGTGTTTTGTGGGTGGGTAGCAGGAAGTTAGCTTGAGGTCAGTTCACATCAGAACGTTCTGGACCACCTTTAGATACCTTCTTCAATTATTTGAATAGTTTTTCAGCAGAAGACAAGTTGTCTCAACAGTGACAGGCTAACCCTTAGCAAGTGAGTACGGGTCAGGAAACCTCAGAAGCGGTCGGAGGTTTCCTGACCAGTTACTCACTGTCGGCTCATTGGGACAACCATCCAACTAAATGGACATAGTCACATCTTCATATGTGGAGAAACCCAGCATCCATACTTAAAATATCATGGCATTCTGTAACTGAAGGTCAAAACAGTATATGCTCTCTAGGAATATTAGCTAGATCTGTTGTTTACATCTAATGTAGGCCATAATGGCTACTCCAAATTGGTCTATTAACAAGTACCTCATAGAACTCCACTTTAATAAAATCCGGGCTCCAACCCTGCAGATCTTCTCATTTATTTCACTTGATTGATACTTCCACCAGATTCTCACTGAAGCCGACTAAAACGACAGAGATCTGAACATATGTTTTCTGTTTCAGACTTACGCTCTTCCTTGTCTTTGCTCTTCACCTCCAGGTCGACGGTGGAAAGGCACAGCTTGTTGGCCTCCTGTGTCGCCAGGTCTTTAGGCGGCTGGTGTTCACGCTTCATAGAGTTACCAACGCTGAGGCGGCGCCCCACGGTGGTCACCTGCCGGTAAAACTGCTTCCCTGTGATCTTGTGGTCGAAGCCGAGCCAGCTGAACTTGATCTTCACTCTGAGGAAAGAGAGGAGAAAGATGGTCGGGATCAAAAGGATCCAGGTTAAACCAGAGCAAAGCCAGCTGATCTAAGTCTTTACGGTGGTTCTTGTCTTCAGGCCTCTGCTGCATTACAGCTGGGATTTACTGCACAAGAGTGTATGAGCATGCAATCATGCACGTGTGTGTGGTAAGGCAGTGATCTCTGTGGGGAATGCAGACTGTTGAGGCTCAGTTTGAAGCCATCTGCAGCCAGTATGACCTGAGGTTAACTAATAGTATTATCATAGCTTCTTGATAGCTGGAGGCTACAGAAATGTTTATCATCTTTGTGTGCGCGTGCCAGAATGGAGTATTTGTCTTACGTGAAGTCCATGTCCTCGGGGCCGGGGAAGGGCTCCAGAGGCCAGTTGACGAAGCAGTTGAAGAAGACGAGGCAGGCGCAGGCGGCCCAAACCAGAAGGATGACGATGAAGGTGGCACCCAGGTCATAGATCACCTATGGACAGGGGACCAAAACAGACACACTTAATGGATAATCAATATTTCATTCTGGTGTAGCAATGGTTTGATTTTTCTTTTGAGCTTTAATGAAACATGCTGAGGGATGATTGTGTTTTGGGGGAAATGGAAGAAACAGGCAATGTTATTAATCAAGAAATGTGTGAGGTTACCTTGATGCCAGGGAAAGTCACAGCTGAGGAGGCGTAGGAGCCGATCATCAGGGCAATAAAGGTCGACCTCAGGTCTCCAAACATGTTAGGGAGCTGTGGAGGGAGCAGAAGGAAGTAGGTTTGTCATGATAGCAGAATTTAACATTTGGATTCTAGTAAAGACAATCTAAAGGGGCCCTTGAAGCCTTGTGGTTAGTGACCCACCACATGTTCAGGGGCTTTAGTCCTCCACACAAGCAATGCGGTTTGTATCCGACCTGTGGTTCCTGTCCTGCACGTCATACCCCACTCTCTCTCTGTCCCCAATTTCTCACTCTATCCACTGTCCAATCGCTTAATTAAGGCATAAAAGCATCGCAAAAATGAACCTCAATAAGAAATATATTGATAACTGTTTCAATACCAAAGTAACAAAAACAACAAATCCTAGATATCCAAGAATCATGAATGTCTTGTTTTAAAATAACAAAAATTGCGGACGAACTCGGTGTTCCTTTGTGTAAACTTGCAGTTATGTTGTGTGTAGTCCTCCATGTGTGCTCTCTTTGGTTTGGCCAGATAGTTTAGAAATCCTCCTCAGTTATAAGTTTAAGTCTGTTAGTTCACTTACTTTCAGTAGAGAAATTGTATTTTTTACCACTTTTAACAATTCCTTTTAACTTATAGGAAATTGTTTATAAGATCCTCAATGTAATGAAAACTTTTAGATTTTTACGTCTGTATAATGGGCGGCTGCTATTTTTTAAAATCTTAATTAAAGGTGTTTCTGCAGATGAAGAAACAGCCTAACACCTGTTAGGTGAGTCAGTATCGGTGTAGACTCGCTGTTGGAGGGTTTAATAAGCCCCTCCCATGCCGTCCCCAAGGTACTCAGTTTGGCAGAACTTCCATGCGATGTGCGATGTGCAGAGGAAGTGGAAGAGTGTAGGGGGAGGGTATAGGAAGTGGTTTGAGACATTAAACAACAATGATAAATAAAATAAATAAATAAATAAAAGGGTTCTGTGAATCTTTGTTGCTGAAGGGCTGGCTGGATTCTGTTTATTTTCTGTGGTTTGCATGTCAGATTCAACATATCTTTCTACAATTAAATATTTAGCAAATCACACCCATGCAGGCAAATACTTGACCCCGGTGTTCTCATGCTGTTTGGCCTGTCACCGTGCACACCCCGTTCTGTCTGCAGCAGCGTTGTTCAAATCTTGTTTTTGTTCCAGCATCAAGAGAAAAAGCCAAAGTCTTGCACAATAACCCGAGAGCACATGTTTTTCTTAACTTGCCAACTTGAAACCGTAAGTAGTCTCCTTAAGAAGTCAAAAACAGAGAGCACAAAAACAACAACACCAAGCTTGAGAACAACACGTGGCTTGCAGATTCATTCGTTTGCTGCCAATGGGAGTTCTGATTTCTTTCATATGGAAAATATTAAAGTTCAAACTGGGATAGGAGGCGATCCAAAAGTGTAAATATGGGTCAAAACTGCACTCCCTGTCCCATTGTCATTGTCAAGCTGCTTTGTTCTCAACAGGGGGGGAAGCTTGTTAGGCAGATGCTTGAACCCCTTCACCCCACTAAGACGTCACTCCCCGGATTAATTGGACCAAAGGTGAGCAACGAAAAACGACTACAACATCCGAAATAACGGGGGCTCCCTGTCCTGTTTATGTACTGCAGCAGAAGAATCTAGTTATCAAGCTCTACAGGAGGAGCCTCACTGCCTGTCAACAGCGGAGGTTAAGATGGCTGACCTTTGGCCCAGTAGAGGAGAGGACACATAAATGACCAGCTCAGCTCGTGTCTGGCTCAGCGGACTCGATGTGGTCACGATGAATGATAGCTCTGCAGAGTCAACAGGTTCAGATTGCCCTCACTGCTGCTCTATCACTTCCTCCTCCTGAGTCGTGTGATGACGGCTCATTTCTGACGTCTGGTCTTTTGCAAGAGCTCTATTAACATAAAAAAATAACTTGGAGGAAAGTTGGTGTGTTCTTTCTCTTTAGCAATAAGTATTCATGTGAAAGGGTTCTCCTCAGGTTTGTACTTCTATCAGATTGCCTGGCTTCTGATCATTGACTCTACAGTGTAAAAAAGAGAGACGACATGACATCTTCCCAAAAGTGAAGCCAAAACATCCTGAGCTCCCGCTACTAACTGGCTGCAATATAGGTCATAAGCCCCGCCTCCTCCATAATAACAGATCGGAAATTGGGTCAAATGATGGAATCAAAATATTTTTTTCTCTAACCTCATTTCTGTCATTACAGTAAATTGAATTCTGTTGATTTATTTCAACTGTTCCTTTATCTGAAATCAGTGATTTGATGCAATAAAGCGGTACAAAACACCATGATTGACAGCTCTGTTGATGAATAAGGATCTTTCAGAGCTGTATACACCAGTTTATCAGAGTGGAGGAGAAAAAGTGAGAGTAAACATAATGAACACTAAAATCAGAGTCGTTGAACTTTCCATTACTGTGAGTGTTTGCTTCAACCAGACTTAATAATCTGTTGTGTTCTGCTATGGACTGTACCGACCTTTGACCTTTGATTAAGAAGTTAAATGTGGGTTTGGGGCGTAGCATTAATACCACGGCTCTCCCTGATGATCCCTTATAGACAGACAGACTCTGATTGCAAATTCACAATAAGTTAGCGTTGGATAGAGTTATTTAGCTTCACTTTTGTAGAATAATGTGATTTTTTGGGAGGGAGATGGGAAAGCTGCATAGATTGGCGACAGAGACAGAGGGCTGACATTAAATATCCTAGTTGCAATTATTCTAAAGTAACTGTAAATACTTTGATGAAACAAAGTAGCAGGGTTTAATAAACTTGCCTATTTACTCTGTGAAAAAGTCTTTATGTTTTGGAAACTCTAACCACAATAATATTTTTGAAGTTAAAACGTGGAATTTATCATTTCCCATCAGTACAGATAAAAAGAAACAGGGCCACTGCAGTGTGAGTCAGTTCATATCCTCTCTGTCATTCACCTCCTCTGCGTCTCTCCCCGTAAATACACCCTGACATGTTTATTCACTCTGGGAACAAGTTCATTTGGAGGCAGCATAGACGCCACCGGCAGTATTTTCTACAAACATAGATGAGAAGGAAAGAAACGAGAAAATCACCTAAGCAAACCGCCGTGTGAGAAGGAAAACTGTCTGTGTGTGTGTGAGTGTGTGTGTGTGTGTGTGTGTGTGTGTGTGTGTGTGTGTGTGTGTGTGTGTGTGTGTGTGTGTGTGTGTGTGTGTGTGTGTGTGTGTGTGTGTGTGTGTGTGTGCAGGAACAGGCTCCAACCAGAATAAAACGGAAGTCTAGTCTTTGTGATGCTGCATGGTTACGTCGCACTGGGAGCTTTTCTGGGTTAATAGGTCTGAGTCAGAGTCAGCTGCTGAGTTTCCAGAAAACACGCCACACACTGATTTGTTCTGCTAATCGTGGAAGTAGAAGTTGGGATTAATGGGTGTAAAAACAGTTTTTGTGTTAGAGCGTGTGTGTTGGAGTGAGGAGGAGCTGTCAGGCGTAATAAGAAGCAGATAACAGTGTTTATGTAGTTGTAGTCAATAACACATCAGTCAGGTAGACAGGTGTGATTGTGATAGTGAGGACAAAGAATGTGTTGTAGCTTCAGGCTCTAACAGACGCACAAACAACTGACTGTGCAGCAACTGTACACACAAGATAACAGACGTGATGAATGTCACTGCCATGAAATGTGTCTGCATGAAAAAACAAACAGTGGCTCCTATAGGTGATCTTTTGAGACCATGGAAACCTGCCAGCTCATCTGAAGTTCCCAGGGTCTTAGTTAAGCTCACATTTTAAGAGATCAGTGAGGAACATCTCTTAAGAACAAGGGGAGGTGAATGTATTCAGGCATGTGATTGGCAAAGGATGAAAAAGCATGTAAAATACCCACAACCCACCCCCCTAAAAATAACATTTATATATAATTCTTTAAGCATCAACCTGTTGTTCAATGTCATGAAATAATTAAATAGATTTAAAGTTTTAGGTAGAGTCAGCAATTCCAATATAACGACGGCCATCATTCAGCTTCAAATCACATCTTTAGAAACCAGTGGATGATGTCACTGAGTGACGGGCGTCCATGTTTTATAAAGTCTAATGGTGCTTTCACATTTGCACAAAACTCTTCAGGGTGAGCTGCACGTGTGAATGCAAACAGACACATTTTCGGCATGAACTCGGGTTGAGCTGATGTGAGAACGCAGAAGGAAACATCCAGGAAATACCACCTCCCCCCCCTCCTGTACTACAGGGATATTCTCCCGCTGTGAGCGACCTGTGTGAACAAACAACTCAGAAAGGATTCCAGGGCCAGCCTGTCTGAAAGTTTCTAGAAGCATGCGTGACAACTGCTTCTGATTGGCACATACAAAAAGTCAGGTTGAAGACTTAAAATTCATGAAGGATTTTTTCCTTACATAAACCTAAGTGTACAAGAGAAAAAATTCTGTGGTGCAAATGGCTTCAGACAAACAATTAAGAGATTACCAAAGTGATAAAGTTAAATCCTGAGTCAAGCATGACTGAATTTAACAGATTTCAGTTCAATGCATCCAACTAATGCTGAAACTTTTCACTTAAAAACACAACTTCAAAGTGGTGCAAGAGTCAGCTGGGTTCGTCCTCTTGGGGATAAACAATGTCAGAATCAAATAAACAGCTTCACTATAGAGATACGTCAAAGTGGAAAAAAGAGTTGGTGAAAAACAAACATCTGAGCGATATTTTCCCTGCAAAGAGACAAGGTTTATTTTGTTGAGTTTCTGTCCTTCAAAGGAATGTGCTGCCTGTGTATCCCCATCAAGGTTATGTGATTATGTAGTACTGTTTGTTCTGTTTGTTTCCTCATCTATCCTTTTCTACCTCATCAGACACATGCTCTACTAATCTCCTAACTACTCCTGACCTCCCCTGAAGTACAAAAATAAGAAGCATTGCGTTCTTTATGAATCTCCAGAGATAGGCGTTCATTTAAAAACACTAAGAGCAATCTTTTGTGTTGACACTCTTTCACATAATTAAGGCCATCTCCTCTGTTGTTGCCTTTCTCTTGAATAGCTTCTTTGTTAGCTCTGTGGTCGTAGCATATCCATGCACAGTTGAAGGGTACACACACAGATGGGCTCAGTGTTTGGACAGCCACTAAAGGTCTATTTCAGCGTCGGAGCAGTCACCTGTAGATAAGAGATCAGCGTTCGGTGACGGTTAAGAGCAGGTGAAGGGAGGGCGTTTCATCAATATGTGGATGTTGCATTTCAGGGTTTTGTTTGCACAGTATCCAGGTGACTCAGTATTTTAAAACAAGCACCGCTGTTTGCCATGACTCGGTGTGACATTTTGTTCAAGACTCATGAGTAAAGACAATTAACTTAGCAAAACCAGAAAATTCTCTTAGGCATGGACAATGATGGATTAAACTAAATCCTCAGTGGAAAACGTTTCTTTTTTTGGCTAATCTAGAAACTTCTTAAACTCCCCCAAAAGCTCTTGAGCCACTGCCAAAATCAAAATGTCCTGGAACAATTCAAGAGCTTTTTGCCTTTATTTGACAGGACAGTGGAGAGGGTAGGAATTAAAATGCGGGGGGCCGCCCCCTTGGAGGCATGTAGTCTTGGTACAAGGGGTGAGACATGACCACTAGGCCATCTGTGCCCCTTTAAGCACTTTTAAATGTCACTGGATTAGCCAATAAAAATCTGTTTTGGAGGCTTAACAGAGTTAAGTCAAACCTTCTGAATTTACTAAACACTACTTGACAATTAGCAGGTGTTATCATGCTAACAGGCTTGAATAAGAAAGTAAACAAAGTTAACCTTTCATTTGTAAACATAGATGGTTTGTATGATGTGTCTATGTGGCTGCCATCTTGGGGAGGGGGGGTAGCTGCTCCTATGAATGTAAGTCTATGACGGTAGGATGTCTACCCAGACTCATAAATATTCACTAGGTTAAATACAATCCTTTCTCACATGCAGCTCCCCCGAAGATTTCAGAAAGTTTTCAGGAGTTTTGTGTGAGTTTGTAAGCACACAGCAATAATCTGTTGATCTTTCTTTGACATTTTATCTTGTTGTCTTTTTTTTCTATTTTCAATGTTTCTGCTGGAACAAAAAAAAAAAAAATTTCCATCTGTCCATCTTTCTATCTAAAATGTGTTTACAGAGTTGAATGTCAATGAGTTGACTCAAATCTTTATCCCTACCTAACCTGTTTTGAGAGTTTCTCAGTAAAAGTTTCCTGTTTTGCCACCAATGCGTTGATGCACCTCACTCTGGATACGAGCATGTGCTGACTTGTGAAAATGAAAAAGGAACATGCAGAAACATGAGTGACAAAGAGGCCTAGGAGGGACAACAAGACAACATGCTGAGCTCAGGGGCCAAAGGAAAAAGAGGAAACTGGACCGAGCATTTGACAGGACAGAACAGAGAAACGAAAGAAGGAAGAGGCTTTTGCTGCAGTGAGTGGAAACTCCACTGAGAACCAGCTCTGACTGGCTCTGGCTCCATCCTTCATAAAGAGAAGCCAAGTGGACTGTAAGATTAGCAAACAGCAGCAGTCGAACACCAGACTGCCTGCATTCCTCTATCGACCTGACGTCATCTTTTACTCAAACTAAGAGTCCAGTTTTATATACCAGCTGACGTCCACACCTAAAAGACAGAATGTTTCCGCAAGAAACAAGTTCCTGGAAAGTTAGATCCATGTCAGAGAGAGTTTTAAGACCCCTCTGTGACTTTAAGAAATTAATGGTTATTCCAGCTGCATACAAATCCCTAAAACCTGCATCAACTGAGGCGTGCAAAGTATTTGATACCTTGTTTTTCTTAAACGATTCAATCTCAGTTCATTCAATAATTAAAAGTAAAGTAATATAAAGTACCAAATCTTTTAAAAAGCACATCTCTTCAGTCACGGAGAGTGATCCTGCCAAGCAACACTCTCCTAAAATGTCTCGTCTCCTTTTTTATTTCACTTTATTCTGGGAATACCGGTTGCTGTATTTTGTGTCACTTCTTAATGTTTCAGTATGAAACAATACATGTTGCTACTGTTATTTCCATCTCCATCTATATTAAAAAGGAAATAATCTTTAGAAAAGATAAAGGGGTAATAATGAATTTGAAGTGTCTAAAAATGTAAATTCTGGTTGCCATTTTTTGTTTTGGATTTTGAAAATTAAAAAAAAATCAGAGAATCGAAAAAAGACCAAGTACTTTGAGTTTTCTGTTGTGTCTTTCATCACAAGTCTTCTCCCCTTGCTGTTTCTCAAGTCATTTTGGAACATTATGAAGAGTCAAGGGTTATGTTTATGTCTCTGGCAAACAAAAAACAGAGAGGTGACACTCTAAGTTTGCACAAAACACATTGGAAACGTCTCCATTTGTTTTTTCCAATAATAATACAAAAAAATGACCCAATAGGTGCCTATAGGACTTCTATTTTTGTTGCCAAGGGAATGAAACAGGTATTAATAATATATTTGAGTTTTACTAGAGTTATTTAGAAGTTCTGGTATCGGGAAAAACCTAAAAGCTTCACTTCACTACACAAAGCCCAGCCACATGAGCCTGATAACAGCTGCTGTTGCTCTGTCTGGCTCGTTGGCATCTCAGATTACTCAGCAACTCCTGACCTTTGGCATTCACTCTTATTTTCCCTCTTCTCTTCATTTCTTGCGGTCACGTGCAGAAAACAGAGCAAATACTGTACGTCCATCTCACCCCGCCTTCTCTAACAGGGATAATATAGTGCATGCACTAATCTCACTGCCTCCCTGCTCTCATCCCTGCACTGAGCAGGATGAAGTATATGTGCACCTCATAAATTTTTCCACCTAACAGGAAATCACTTTGTGTTTTTCCTCTAGCCCCCGCCCCTGGATGTTTCAGTCATTGGGGGAGAAAATACAGACATTAAGATTTCTCAATAAAAAAAAGAGAAAAAACATTTACATCAGTGTTTGCTTTTTGACTGATGAGGTCATCAGTGAGCTTTAAAAAGTGTTCCCAGATGATCTGGTGACAGAAATGGGAACAGAGGAAGTAAACATTACAAGGCATCTGATGGAAAGCAGATCAGGGTGGCGAGCACGGCTTTGCGCACATGGAGATGAAACCCAGGAAATATGAGGGGGCTACAACACGTGCAGCCAACAGGACAGGAACAGGAGGAGGAGCATGGACATGTAGCATTTCAGGAAAAGACTGTGAGATTCTGCGTAACATGAGGCTGTTTACAGGCTGGAAAAATGGAAGGAATGGAGGGCGGAGAGGGCATGAATAAGCACCCTGCCTCCTCCTCCTCCTCCTCTTTTCCTCAGTTTCACTCCCTGTTTTTCATTAGCTGGGACATTGAGTGCTGAGTGTGCATTCACAGGCGAAAATGAGGAAGTAAAACAATTAGAAGAAGAAGAAGATGGGAAAAGAGCAAAATGAAAAGAGGAGTGATGAAGAAAGAAAGCACAGTGAATGAAATCCACTGTTATGGTCCCAATAAGGTTTATCATGAAACCGGAATATAAAATGTGATATTATTCCAGTAACAATCAAACAACATGGACACCTGTTTGATACCATGGCAACTAAAAAAGAAGTCCCAGACACCATATATATATTATATATACATGATCTAAAACAGTGATCGTTAAAAGAACAAAAATAAGGAATCATTTATCACTGAACAAACATGTCATATAAATGTTCAATTCAACTTTTTGAAGCTGCTGTCTGGCCATGAGATTTGTGTCTCAGTAGGAAAATCCAAGAGAAACCCCCCCCCCCCCCCCAGAAATAAAGAAGAACCGAACGACTGAAGCGAACTCTTACTGAGCTGAGATCATGTTGACTTACAGAAATTCAAAGACCCATGATGCATGACATGCTGCGTCAGAGAGTTCCTGGGAAATCAAGGTTGCAGGTTTCTTTAAATAGCCGCTTACCTCTCTAACAACCCGCCGCTCCCACAGATTCTGGAAAGGGCAGCGAGAGGGGGACAGCCAAAGATCAAATCTTTTTCCTTCGGCTCTGAATATACCTGCCGTGCTCCAAACATGTTAGCTATTTCAGGACTGAAGTAGTTATGATAAAGGTGAATTGATATAATGCTCCCTTGTTTGTAGCACTTTGTCCTGCATGAAAGTGGAGCTTAAATCAAGTGTGAAGTTTTTAGTTTCGCTGACTGCAACCTCCCAATAAAAATGTCTTTTTTTAAGGACAAGTTTAGTTTATGAAGTCTTTAACGTCTCCTGAAAGCTCACCACTAATCTAACATTAGCATGGTTAGACAGCAGGAGACAACACTTCAAGGAAAAATATACGACCTGCCGGTACTTGCAACAAGGCAGCAGCACCAAAGAAACATTTGTCGCGGCCTGCAGGGAGCTGTAAGTCAACATGCTGTGGGTTAGATACCCTGCACAGCTAAAACAACACACACACACACACACACACACACACACACACACACACAGCTGACTACAGTAACATACAGTACTCCTACATGCACTCGTTTTGACAGTTGTGTGCAGGTCCAGCTTTAGAGCGAGCAGCTGAAACCAGAGACGACAAAAACAGCCCCGAGGACAGACTAAAGACTCGGAGGCTGAGGGTTTGGGGGGGGGGGGGGGGGGGGGGGGGGAGTGAAAACCAGCTGAGCAACTTTTGTGTTTTTGTGTGTGACAGTCAGGGTCCCTGTGGGCAGTCTGAATAGGAAGCAGAGGAGGTCTGGGTGGTTCCCCTGTCGCTGCTTCCTGTTTGTCTCCTCAGCAACAATCTGTCTCTGCTCTTTGTGCAGATAAAGTCACAGTCTATTCAGGCTTCAAGCGACGCTGTTACAAGAAAATATCTGCCGTGTAATAACACAATAACTTGACGATTTGCATAGTGAGGGGGGGGGGGGGGGTGAATACCCAGGATGTTTTGTATGAGTTATAGAAATCTAAACCAACACCCTAAAAAATCTGCTTTCATCTACAAACCCCCTTGTGCTGCTGGAACAATCCCACACCTGTAGACATGCACACACTCACGCTTAGGATGCATGTGATCTGTGTGGATGAAATAATAATGAGGAGAGGTCTTTTTTTGGATCGTAGCGAGAGCAGCAGCAGCAGCTCTGGAGTTTGTGAATAATAGATCACTGAATGCAAACTCGCTGACTTTATAAACCACTCTCTCTCCCTCACGTTGCCTCTCCTGTGATGATGCAACATCTCCTCCGACTGATGAGATCATCCTGACTGCTGGTTTGTCCTTATCCACTCCATCACCCCACATCTCTGCTCATCCTTTAACTCCCAGGGGTCTCTTGTCAGCTGCTCAGCCGTCTGTCTCCGGTCTCCTCAACCATTCTTTTTTTTATTTCTAAATGTTCCCCCGTTCCCTGTCTCTCTGATCTCTCCTCAGACACACTTTTTTTTATTCCTCTCTCCCTCAGTGTCCTGTCCCCTGTCTCTGCTCTTCATATCAACAGCATGTCTTTTGAAATCACGGCATCCCCCCTCCCTTTTTTTCTGTTCATTACCCAACATGTCAAATCTAAGTAGCACACTGTTCTGGTCTCCCGGTTTTGATTTACATCCTTAGTCTTGAACATTGCGTTCTGTGCTGTTCTTCTGCAACGCCCAAACACAATGTGAATTCACAGACTGGGTCGACAATATTACGCTGTCGCAGAATCAATTTAAATATATATTTATATAAATGTACAAAGTTGGATGAGGGCTGAGCTTAGTTATGGCACTATTGCACAAAAAAACAGTCTGAAAAGGGCTATGTTTTTTCCGCTACAGGCATACCTTCATACAAATATCAAGCTACCAGTGTGTTGTACCTTCCAAGAATTTTATCCAATAGTTAAATAAGCCATGTGGACTCTATGAGTGCACATTCAGCCTGCAGAGGGTGTTCATATGTTCATATGAGCTGTCATCATATGTCTCTCTGCTTGACACTCAACATTTTGGATAATTCTCCAATAAACACACGATTTCATCAGGATCACTAGTGCAGTTTAACATCTGCATGAACTGCATCAAGTTTGAGCATTTTTAATCTAAAGGTAATGTAATCCAAGTTTATTTTCCCACTTACTGTCAGAGAAGTGAAGGTCATGCACATTCCTCCGAACCCGTTCATCGCCAGAGCAAAGAAGATCAGCATGGACAGATCTGCAAGAGGAAGAGCACATCAGTGACACGGACAGATGCCGTTAATCTGCTGACTCATGGCTACTTCCACTCATCCTATCCAATTGCACTGCATTGCTCCTACATTGCACCTTTTGTACATTTTGTGTTTTTTATATTTTATATTTTACATTTTTAAATTATATTTTATGTATTGTAATATCTTCTTATACTGTATTATTTAAGTTGTTGCTAGTTCTGCTTTATTTCCTTGTTAATTGTTTAGCACCAATACACCAAGTCAAATTCCTTGTATGTGTAAATGTACTTGGCAATAAACCCTGATTCTGATACTGATTTTGATTCTGATTCTGATTGATTTTAGTGGCAGAGCTGCATCAGTGCATTGTAGACCTGCGTGCTTGTGTGTCAGTGTGCGGAACAGGACCACGATGAAGAGGCGATGCTGCCCATAAGTGAATGTATGATGCTGTTAGATGATGTATGTGATGGGGCGCTGGTGGTGCAGTGGTTAGTGCACGCGCCCCATGTATGGAGGCTGTAATCTTCCAGGCAGGCGGCCCAGGTTCAGATCCGACCTGTGGCTCCTTTCCTGCATGTCATTCCCCACTCTCTCTCTCCCCCCCATGTCTGACTCTATCCACTGTCCTGTCTCTCAAATAAAAGCCCAAAAAGCCCAAAACTAAATCTTGAAAAAAAAGATGTATGTGATGACGTGCAGGGACACTCACTGTTGGGGTCACTGGCACCGTAGGCGATGAGGAGGCAGGAGAAAGCAAAGCAGGCACTGTGGACACAAAGACAGGACATTTAAATACCAAAACAAACGAACATGTAAGAATCCAGAGGAAACTTTGACTTCGTACTCCAGGCTTACCTGCCCAGAAGTCGGAGCTTCCGCGGACCGTATTTGTCCATGACGATGCCCAAGGGCAGCGTGATGGCCGACAGCAGGAAGGAGCCCACAGTGAAGGCCAGGTTCAGCATCTCGTCCTGGTCGTTGCAGATGGGCCAGCCATTCTGCTCCAGGTACTCCTCGGCTGGTTCTTCTAATGTGGACGTGTTGGAGCTGTTATCTGCACGGTGACAGTAATGAGAAAAGAGAGGGAGAAGGCTTCAGATGTTAATGTCAGAACACTGAAACACATATTTTTTACTGGATTTCTTATCTGGTGCTCCCAAAAGAGAGCAAACTTTAAAAATTGTAACACGTCTGGCATAAAAAAGATATGTCAGTTTACTATTCTGTGATGCACACATTGCACAAAAAAACATTTTATTTGTTGATTTCTCAGTTTTTAGGAAGTGAAAATGTTCCAACGTCACAACCTTCCTTCAGTCGGTTGAAACTCATCTATAAATTTGTTAAATTATGGAGCATTGGAGCTTCAGATCGGTCTTTGAGTATCTGCTTTGCTGCAACAACCACGATCTGTTTTCTCTTTACTGGCAACTCCGACGACGGATCAGATCAAAGTTGTGACTCGTCATTCTAAAAGGTCAAGGTGTGATGGTGAATAAACAACCTCTTGATGTTTCAAAGGAACACATTTGTAATATGTAAGGGTTAGAGGCCTGAGCTCCAACATGTCCCCCTCCCTCTCTTGGTGCTGAGTGGCTGATTTAAAAAGCAATGAGACTCATTAAAGGTCAGATAAACAAACAAGGCTATTTCGGGCGCTTGTTTACCTCATATTGTGTTGTTCTCCCTCCCAAGTGACCCCCTGGCGTGCTAGGTGGAGGGGAACTTTATGCGACACCCTCATCCAAACACACAAGGCCAAATGACTTGTAAACACAGTCCACTGAGTTCATGTTGAGTCTATTTTGGTCTATCAGCTCTGTTAAGACTGTTGCTTCTTGCCGATACTCAACATCAGACAGACCGATAGCACGCAAATAAAACAGCTCCTCGCTCACCTTGACTTGTTTTTGGTCAAGCTCTCAGAGAACAATAGAGACAGACTCAGCAGTCTCCAACATATTTGATGTCTGGAGGACGGGGGGGGTTTCTTAATCTCAGTCCTGCAGCTGTAAGTTGTAAACAGCAGCTAAAGTCTGTGCTGCATCATACTAACACGAGAACAAAATAAATCTGCTTTCAGGGCCTGTTTTGGTCTCAGAGGAGAGTGTGATGTTTATTTCTACCTCTGTTGAGCCAGCTTAAGGCAAAGGGGGGGGGGGGGGGGGGGGGCTGATGTTGTTCTCTGGGCTAAGGGGGAAAATGCAGAGAAACAACAGGAAGCTATTATGTCACATTAAATGCATCGTGGTACAGAAAGTTGAAGTTAGGATAAAGTGGGGGAAAGGTAACAGGGCTAAATGAACATCTGATGACTGCTTTGTGTTTTTACTGCAGTACATACTGTACATTCTCTCAGGGCCTCGTACTGCACAGCTTATACTGCGATATTAACTATCTAACGTTTACCGGTGTTAAGGTCCACAGGGTGACTGTGTTAACTTTCAAGATTCAAGATTCAAGTTTTGTATTTGTCACATGCTCATACAGATGTGCAGTGAAATGTAAAGATATATATACAATAACACTCAAATTACTAATACACATAAATACAGTAATATATAAATATAATGTCAAATTAAAAAAAAGAAATATTTGAATATACAAAATATAGAATAATGTAAACAGTGTAAAGTGTAAGTGTGTCAAAGTGCAATGTGCAGATTGGAATATGTGGTGTGTGTGCATCATGTAGTCACAGTTCTTGTGACTTTCAGAAAAATGCATATGCCGTCATATTCCTTGAGGAAAAGTCGGATCAATGTATCCTTCCCTCTTGAATGTCTGCACATTCAGCACGGTTCATCCTCTTGAGACCATGAATGTCTGTACAAAATAATGTTAAGAAATCAATCATTTTTTAGATATTTAATTGGTAGAGCCGCAGACCAACATTTGCAGTCAAGTACACTGACTGTATAAACATGGACGTAGTATCAGTGTTTATGAACAGGAAGCCCAACAATGGCGGTCGCCATATTGGAACACTGACTCCAACTAACTTTTGGGCAAATTCACCGACAGGCAAAGAGGTGAAGTGGAGATGGGATAAATGTATATCATGGTTGCGGAAAAGCCTATCTAGCTCATCCTCTAGCATATTTCTAATTAGGAAAACACTGGAACAAAGGCGACAGTTTGAGGGCAGCAACAGGTTTTAAATGCCAATAACTTGTCATTTTTCAACACACAAAAAAACACAGCAAAAAGGAGCAATAGATATTTCCTTCAGAAGTAAAATACAACCAAGTTTTCCCCTTTCTCCGACAACATGGCGCCACCAGATATCCACAACTTACAGCCTTAATATGCTTTTAAATAGACATTTAAATATGAGACCTAATGGGAAGGCCTTGGTTTTGGCAGACACTCAAGGAATTGCAGCTTTTTTCCACTTCTCGACTTCATTTTTTCAACACTTGGAGGTTTCAATTCACTTCAATTTCAATTCAATTTATTTGTATAGCGTCAAATAAATTTCCGCTCAGTGAAGATCTAGCCACACTGAAAGCTTCTCTATCAGCTTTGGAAATCATTTTGTGATAACAGCTAGCACATTATGTGCTTTCCTACAGGTTTGATATTTAAAGGGTTTAGAGAAGCATTAAGTGCTGACTGTAGGTCTATAAGACAGCAGCAGTGGTTCCCCTAGCAGGTTCATCTGCTGACTCATGAAATGGCCTCCTGAGTCAATACAGGAAGAACCCCGGCCCCACGAGCACACATACAGCGCAGCACTGTGCAGGTTGACTAAAGGGTGTTTCTCTATATGTCAATAGTATGTGGTGTGTGTTCTTTGTTTGATGCCACTCCTTCCTCTTCAATGAACCACACAGAAAATGTCAAACAGACTCTTCTCCTTCAGTCATTTTGTTTTCATGATTAGGATGCAATAACAACTTGTTTTCCCTGGCTCCACTGTTATGACTATTATTTAAATGCAGATAGCTCCATGACAGAGTACTCAATCCACACAGAAACATCACACTGACAGAGGAGCAATCACAAGAAGTAATGGTGTCAGATAGTACAAATCTCCTTTAATGCAGGTTCAAATCCGACCTGTGGCTCCTTTCCCGCATGCCATTCCCCTCTCTCTCTCTCTACCTGATTTCCAACTCTATCCACTGTCCTATCTCTACAATAAAGGCACAAAAAGCCCAAAAATAAATCTTTTTGTTGTTCTTCTGTGTTCAAGGCTATAATTGTATGAATGCATTTGCCAAATAGATATAATTTGACAGCTTCTTGATTAATCAAGAAGAGGTGTCAGTGGTCTAGTGGTTAATTCACACACTGCATGTACAGAGGCCTTAGTCCTCGAAGTGGGCAGCCCATTTTCAAATCCTTCCCCGGATGTCATTCCCCACTCCCTCTCTCTCTACCCGATTTCTGACTTGATCCACCGTCCTATTTCTAAAATAAAGGCAAAAACAAATCGTCTTAATTTCCACAACTCAACCCCACAGGGCTTTCATCACTGCTCCATTGTAGAAAACAAAGAGACAAACACACAGATGGAGACTCAATCAGCAGATCAAAGACACTAAGTCAGCCTGTGTGATCAGCACTGTGGAGAATGAAGGGATGAATGGACTCATTCACACGCCAGTCTGCTTTCATGGAGCTGGAGACGACTACACAAACCTCACTGATGATGAAAATAGACACTAGCTGTCATTCTCGTTTTGTTTTAATCTGATTTGCATTGCTTCTGTGACAACGAGTGCTTATAAAAATCTTGGTTATAAGAGGAACTTTTCCCCAAAAGCAATTTTTGTTCCATAACAACGCAAACTAATAAAGAGTCACTGAGTGGAGCAACAGTCTGTGTCCGCCTTTCATCAAATGGGACAAAGAACAGAACACAATAAAATAACTTGCTGTGATCTTTCTCCTGGTTTACTTTGCAGGAGCAAATCAGGGCTGCTACAAAGGTTGTCCAGAGTCAGCCTGCTGCTGCTGCCCTGGTTACTTGTTTTCCATGAGGAAATGCACACTGTTGGATCAATAACATGTGCGTAGTAGGGGGGGTTGTAAGTGGGGCAGACTTTTTGATACCACTGAGACAAAAATAGAAGTCCTATCCACCCAGTGTTGGGCAATTTCTTATTTTGAATTAATACAACTTACAACACTACACTGTCCTGTACACTGCACAAATACATGTGTAACCTTGGGATTTGTGCATCAGGCTAGACAAACACATTTTCCAATATAATTGCTGTTGGCCTCATTGTTTTTTTATGCACCTTTCTTATGACATAGAACTAGTTGTTGTTGTTTTAAAAGCTGCGGCACTTTTTGAGTGTCAATCATTTAAAACATCAGAGATTGTTGCCTTTTCAAATGTGTCGCTTTTAAAAGTAGGATAGCAGGAAAACTTTGACGACATTAAGTCAATTTTTTAAATGGGTCATGTGTGTAATGGAGATGAGGTTAATGTGTCAGCGTTGATTTGAGGCTGTGGTGGAGGGGCCCGCAATGTGAGATCTTTCCATGGGAGCCCTGAAAAGGGAATCATGCAGGTCACTGTGAAACCTGACCTTTGAAGAATAAGTCATTTTTATGCTTCTTTTGTTGTCCGTAAATGTGTTTAATTCAATCTCACCTGCAGATCATCGGCTGTTCTTACTCATCAGTGAAATCTTTAAAGATAGAGTGTATCCTATTTGTCATTTTCAGTTAGAGTTTTATGTCCTGTCTTTATCTGCAAAGTTATTAGTAACCAAAGACATAACTGTGGAAGTATTTATTTACATTCAATTTGAGATAGCCTACTTATATAGGTTTAGATACTTTAAAATAGTTGAGTATACTACTCAAATAACCCTCCACCAAGCATTGTTCACTCTTATTAAGTGTAATAACCCACCTGGTCCTTTGCACAGGTACGAGTAGAAGCCTTCAGACTTGAGCATGATGAGCAGGGATCCCCAGCCCAGCAGCACAGCAGAGAAAAGCAGGTTCTCTATCACGGCCGTCACCGCCATCCACCAGCGGCGGGAGAAAGCTGTCGCCAAGGTGGGAGCCATCTTAGCAGGGTTGGAGGTAGCACTTCACTGATGGAGGGAGGCTTCTGGAGCCTGGAAGCACAGAGGGAATAGTTAGGAGTCAGGACATGAAGGATATGTTCTTCTGATTATCTATAGTTCAGACTGATTATCCATCTTTAAACAGGAGCTGTAGTCTCTTTCTCTTTATTTATGGGGGGAGGGGGGGAAACCCAGGGTCAAATCCTTTACATGAATAAACCTTCTTTGTTATTAAAGCTGGCGTTCACATTAAATAGTTTATCATGAGTCTCTGGGTCTGGATTGAATACATTTCTTTGTCCTTGCCTGATGTTCATTATTAGGGGGGACTTCTTCCACAAACAGAAACAGCTGAGACCTTCTGCTGAGCAAACCCCTCCTATAAATATTACTAACTCCCGCCCACTTGTCTTTCTGATTGGCCGCTGGTGACATAGCTCGTGCAGCAGCTACACGTGAGGTTGATGTTGCGTTCAGAGCAGAACCAGTGGTGGGAGATAACAGTGAGGTCTATATCATAGAAGAAAACATTGTTCATGCTTTGCTGTTACAGAAGAGAAAATATAAATGAAAGCCTTTTTTAATAAACTAATGATAAACACATCGAGCACAGCTCTTAAAAGGTCGTGGATAAATATCTAATCTGTGTCGAGTGAGACGAGTGCTCTTTGGTAAAAAAAACAAGAGTGTGTTTAAAGGAAACGCCTCTGCTGTACTGCTGTACCTGAATGTAACACAAGCTCGAGCCGGTTCGAACCAGTGCGGCGCGAGACTCGATGTCTTTACCTACGCTCGTGCTCGTGTTTTATACAGTAGTTAGGCCTGTTTGGATTTACAATGAAGGGTAATGGGGGAGCATTAAGTGGGTGTGTGTTTGTGGTGTGAGTGTCTCTGTGTTTAAATATTTGATATTATGTTTTGGATTTACCTTTTATTTAGATTTTGTAATATGATGATTAATTTATGTTTTGTAAGGACCCCCTTGAAAATGAGATGATGCATCTCAAGGGGCTATCCTTGAAATAAATGACAAATGACAAATGAATGTAAGAACAAAGAAATAATTAAAAGAACGTGAACTAGTAATAATGTTAGTTATTCTGACAAATTGACAATATTCGTTTTATTGCATATAATGACAATAACGTGTTTTGTGTCTTAAATAAGAGCGTGTAATATTCAAAAGTTAAGAAACAACAAGCTTTGCTCTCGAGGAATGTAAGGATGCAAACATAACCTGTGTTGAACCATGTAAAGAAGCTATGCACCCTCAGGCGTCTTTATTCACTTCCTTTGTGTTTCCTCGTATCCTACAAGTGTTTTAAACTGTTACCACGCTGTCCTACTTCTCTGAATGATCAAATGTTTTGTCTTGAGTGCAACTTCATGTCACTCATCTCCCTCAACATCGAGGACAAAAAAGACTGAAAGAATAAAACGATGAAATAGGCTCCACAGTTCAGCACTTCTTCTCTGTAATGTTTTTGTTTTGGTCGCAGCTTCTTCATCGTTGTGAGAACAAAGTCATCATCATATCTGCTGTGAATGAAGAGCAGAGAGAGAACTGGTCTGAACTGGACTGGAATCATCCACACAATACACCCCCCCCCCCCTCCACCTTCCCCAATCTGCATCTCCAATCTCCTCCCAGCAAAGCGTCCAGTTAGCGTCAACAAAACCCCAGTGTTCCGGTTGTCACTTTCAAAATAAGAGCCAAGCGAACGTTTCTGGTTTTAAGGTATTATGATCACGATAAAGGCTCGATTCTAGCTACCTTAAGCTGTAGGGCGAATATTTTTAATTTTTTACCACCACAAAACACAAAAAACACAGATTAGGTAAAACAATAGACGACACACTGTAAAATAGATAGAATAAGAAACAACAAGATAATACTATTATTGATCCCTGCAAGAAAGAAAGTCAAAAATAGAAAGTAGCCCAGACAAAGAATGATAAAAGGAAGATGAATAGAAAAGAAAAAGATAAAAAATAAAATATGAGCTTGGCCCAAAGCTGATTTACAAGGGAGTAAGCTGCACTTTACGAGACAATATAAGATGTGCTGTGCAGTTAGTTATAATCTATAAAGGCAGTTTACCAGTTTAACACAGAATAGTGTGGATATGCCTGGTAAAAAAAAGCCTACATGAAGCGGGCCTACATATTCCACCAACACATAAAATAGTAAGTTTAATATTGTCTTAATTGAACAACACATGAGAGAAAAACAAAGAAATACAGCCTTAAAAGTTAATAAGACCGAATGTGTTTTCAAACATTGCTTAGCCTACTTGTGTTTGTTTGTGATGTTGGTTGATGATTGTATGTTTACTGCTCATTGTTTTTGTTTATTTGTTAATCTTACTTTTATTAACAAGTTTGTCAATAAATCAGTGCTTTTAACTTGAAGTAAATATCTGCACTTTACCCGGAAATGTGCGGGGTGTTGATCGGTAACTTTACGCATCTAAACTAGAAGCGCTCAGCTGTTCAGTATCAACAACAGTAAGGGGAATTATCATCATCAGCTCTGAAACAAAGACAGTTAACAAGAAAGAACAGCTGGCAACAAGAAAGAACAGCAGAACCGAAAGGCTCGACTTTTAATCTGCTGCCCCACATCATGTCTCTGTGACATTTTTTATTTAATGTCACAAATTAAATCATAACTTTTAACCGTCATCGTGCAGAACAAGGAAACAGAAAATGGTGTTTGTCATCATGATGACAATGAAAGAAACTGTGAACTTTATCTGCTTTAACCTTATCATCAATGTGTCAATAACCAGGATCAACACAGTAAGAGGAGGAGAGGAAATGACTGAGTGGATAAAAACACTGATAAGTCTTTAAGTTGAAGCTTCTGCAGCCATTAAACACTAACAGAGAAGAGTCCCTACATGATGCCTGTGTCATGAGAAAATACTGATTCATTTGAGTATGTCCAAACATGAGTCTGCTTCTCCTTCAGTAAGGTGAACTGCATGGAGCATCCTTGGTGCGGACATCCTACCTGAGTCCTGGATTCAGGGCACAAAACAAGACCGGCTCTGTTCTCTGTCGGATCCGCGTCTGCACGTCCGAATGTCCCCCGACGACAAACACTCAAAGCACCGGTGGAGATTCTCACGTTGGTTTCTTTCAATCACTATTTCACTTCTCATCATTGCTCATTGCTGCAGCTTTATAGCAGCTCGGCAGCAGTGTACAAAAACAACACTGCCTCCCTATTGGTTGACGGCTGAGCTAGAGACATACAGAAGCCAATCAGAGCGCGGCAATCATATTACATGTGTGATGTTTCTCAATACTAAACATTTTGTCGGGAAAACAGCTTTCTCAGGTTTTCTCGGACACCGACTGTAAATGTGTTGATAAAGATGTAATGGACATGTTTCCTATGAAATGGGCCAATCAGAAGATTCATCAATAAGACAACACAGAACAACACTCAGTGTGACCTTTAAGAGCTGAAATACATGGCAATACAACATATACAACTTTGTAACTTGAAAGTAGCATTCTTTTGAATTCACTATTCAAATACATTGACAGTAATTAAGATAAAAGGATACTAGGAAAAGAACATGTTAGTTCAAGCTTTAATAATTACAACCCAAACATTAGAGGTCGTCCAAATACTCTAATCCTGAATCCAACGTGTTATGAGACAAAGACTCAGAAAAGTCTCACTGAAGTGAAAATGTGTGAACAAGCTTCAACTCTGTTGGTCTCTTTGTCACAAATGTACAGGGCTTATGTTTAAACTTTCCAGCCGCGCCTACAGAGGGCTACATATAGGATAGAACTCCTGCCCTCAGCATATGTGATGACTCACTGTTTACCTCCAAGTCCATGCCTAAACATTTGTGCTCCTTGAAGTCCAGGAGAGGAGGGTTCAGCTGCAGCTGAAAACAAAAACCGCTGCTTGGATTTTCACACCGAGGGCGACACCTAGTGGCTGCTTCTGAGCAGGACAGTCAGTGTCTACTTCATTCTGAATACAAGACTGCAACAGATAGAGAAGAGGACTCAAACACATCAACCGAAATATATCATTTTCTTAAAATTACAATAACATGGTAGGCTCATAACAGTTCCAGCACACTTTGAGCAACACTGCATTTATTTGAAAACGGGCTTTGGTCAACTTTGCAAAAAGTTTTTTTTTTTGCTTAATTCATCTCATGAATAGTCTGTGTGCTTGTGCCTTAACTACTCTTACTTATTTAGACAGTTGAAAACAAACTGTTGTTTGCTGTTGAGCGTTGACCCAAAGACTAAACCTGAGGTTATTATGTAGGCCTACTCAAGAACAATAGAAGGATAGAGGCAACATACCAGCAGCGTCTGAGAGCAACACACAAAGAAAAGGTTAAACTGAGTGTGACATCAGACTGATATAGACCTATCACAAAAATAAAGCATCTTTAATCTTATTCCAATATGTGCAGATGTAGCCTAATACATATTTTACTAAATATATGTGATACAGAGAACAATGCTAAAGACAAATAAAAAGATCGGCTCACTCACCCCACCTAGTGTTCAAATACTGAGAGCCATTGTTTCACAAAGTTTGTTAAAGTTAAAGGCCCTGTGAGGAGATTTCAGCTGGTTATGAAACAAACAGAATTTAACACTGATGCCTCTTTATGACCTACAAAAGATAACACAGTCATCAGCATTAAGGTTGACTTATACATAGTACACTTTACAGAACCAATGTTAAGGAATTTGTTTTGGTGCACTTTACCCACAGAAGATCTCAAAGAACACATCGCTGTTAACTCCCTAAAGATGTTGTGAGAAGCCAAAGAAACATGTCGAAAGTCGAGGTCCAGTATCTCCTCTAGTCCGGCTTCTTGCTCGGTCACTCTCTCTTTTTCTCTTCTTAGCTCCATCAGTCGCTGTCGTCTTCTGTCTCTTAGCCTCAGTCATCGTATCAAACAGTAAGAGACGTGCTAACTGGCTGCTTTGTAGCTGAAGGCTGCTGTGTGAACTACTGTAGAGCCGTAAAGCTGTATACACTTCTCACACCAGCCAAAGTTACATAGTGCTCAAAACAGGCAACCGGGGCGCTCTGTGGACAATCGGAGTAATGCTGTTCTCCATGTTGAAAGTTATGATAGACCTACAGTTAGACCCACTTTAAAACTAATATTTTAAGGTGGAAAAGTTGTGTTGATGTTTGAAATCGCTGGCAGAGGGAAGGTGTTACACAAAGCGATAAACTGCATGCTATTTAAATAGACTTTTTTTTACATTTTACACAGTAACTGGTAGATTTTTAGTGATATATTTTACTGTTAAAACAAAGCAGGATGAGATTTCTAAGAGAAATTGGTGCATTGTCCAAAAGCTCCTCACAGGAACTTTAAAGTTTTTAGTTTAATAAAGTATAGCCTTCTGATTACCCTTGCATAGTTGTATCACTGCTGATGAAGGCCTAGTGCTGAAACGCGTCCGTTGTTGTTTTGTACGCTGCTCTTACCCAGATAAAAGAAACTTGAGGGACATTTAGTGTGCTGACTTTTCTGTCTCTTTTAAGTTATATCACTGCAAATACATTTCATACATCCACATAGAAACGGTCTGTTTTCAATCCAGTTCAGAGTTTTTCTACATTGGCAGCATTATCAATAAATGACCCATTTCCCACTCCAAACTAAAATTAAAAAGATTCCAGATTTTTCAAACAAAACACAAACTCACAGCTGAAACAGAAAGAAAACATAAATCACAAACAGCGAGGTCTCGTTTTGTTTTGAATTTTTCAAATTTATTTTTCAAATCTTTAGTATCTTTTCTCTTAGTGTGTTGGCATAATTATACATCGGTGTGGTGCATACAGTAAAGTCAGGACCAATAACAGGAGTGCATCTGTAAATCTAAAGACAACCTTTGAAGGATTTGGTTTGAATAAAGCTTATACACACAGAGGGATGAGGCTTTTAGGTGCTGATGGGAAACTTTAGAAATGGCCACAAAGACTCTATCAGGGAGGTATTTCTCTTGAACTCTCACACTACATCTGTCGTGTCCAACAAGGCACATGAACATGTTTTTTTTTCCGTTAACAAACAACGACAGAAGCGTTTCCTCCTCGAATGTTTCACATCTTCAAGCCGTCACTTGGCTTGAATCTCTCATTCATAACACAGAACACAAACTGTACATAAAGATCTCCCTTCTGAACAAAAACAATCATTCAGAACTGGCAGAGTAATATCGTAGAACTCATTAGACAAAAACAATAAAATCAGGATAAATCAACATGGTCTTTGGCTAGTTTGTTTAGTGTGCAGTAGCACAGTCCTGCCTCGGCTTATTGCACCAGTCTTTGGCAGAGGAAAATAAAGATCCACCATTGAGCGAGGTCTGGAGGGAAGAAAAAAGAAGGAAACAAGAAACATTTTGGAGTAAGTCTTCGGATCAGTCTTTGGTCAGTATTAGACAGAGAGATGTGTGATGCAGAACTGGTCTTGATGTGGCTTTAAACCTGACTGGGGCCATCTTTCTGTAATAATAAAACATATTTAAATTTTTTCTGACGTTAATGAAACTTTCCTAAAGTTTTACACGACTCAAGTCCTTAAGAATGTGTTTTTTAGAAGCACTGAAGGTTGAAGTTGATTTTTTGCAGAATGCATTAACGAGCTTTTGCGCTGAGGTTCAGATGACACATTTCTATTCATTTAAATTAAATAGAAGGCGATAGAGCGAGGAGATTATTAGCTTAGCCTAGCACACAGACAGGGAAAAAGAGGCAAACAGATTGTGTCTGTTTATTCACTGCTTTCCCCATTTATCTTACACCAGGCGTGCACTCAACAATTTCATCTCAATTGTTTGAGTCGCACTGATTTTGAACGACTTGTTCAGTGTTTTGAAATGAGGCGAACTAACTAACTTAGACACCTAACGTCAAAACAATTAAGTAAAATTCTTGCCCTTTTGGCATTTTTTCATTAGAAATAAAACAAATGAACTTTCTAAGATTTGAGTTTTTGCAGTGTAGTAAGCTAAATCGTGTTTGCGTTTGACATTGAAGCTTTTAGCTCAACATTTTCTTGATGTTTGACTTGTTAAAAAAGTTATATTTTTCATAGATATACTCTGACCCTTTGGGAGACATGTTAATATCAATATCTGTCAATATCAGAGTGCAATGTTAGGATCTCTGAAGTAGAAGAAGTTCAGTGATAAGGCTTTAATTGGTGAGTTTTACCCTCAAAAAGGGTTCTGAATGTTTCAAACTAGGAATGTTTCTAGGCTAGTTCCCTCGTCTGTTTAGCAAAGATTTAAATTCTGTTGAACCGTCTTAGTCTTAAAATAAAAAAGAAAACAGTCAAAATTGTCAAATTTTTTTTTAGATCAAAATACTATCAAAGAGATGCTATCTGCTCACTGTGCTTGTTAACATCCGGGTAGTAGAGCAAGAAGAGCAGGCCCATTAAACAGAGCTACAGAGCACCGACTAGTGGCAGGGAGCTGTGTTACAGCTTGAGCATAACATTTGACCAACATGTAAAAGTATTAATAATGTTTTTAACAGACTAAATCTGTAATTCTGGTGCCGACTAGCGAAGCTGATGGAGTTTAGTCGACTAAACACAAACATTCCTCATATTTTAAACACCGATAGATTCAAGATTTCTATCCATTTATACAACTAGAAAAGAAAATTGGCAGGAAATGCTACATATTCTGGTAGCAGTTCAAACCCTAGTCAGGCCATCAGACCAGTTCAGTCAGAGAGAGAGAGAGAGAGAGGCAGCTAAGGGAAGAGGCTAGAAGACAAAAGAAGTGAGGAGAGGTGGAGTAATGTAGGAAATGTTGATGAGTGAAAGACGACGGTTACAGAGTTGAAATAAAACAAAAAATCAGTCAGAGGATGACGGTTTCTATCTACACTTAACTCATTCCGGTGCAGAGTGTCATGTTTTTTTCATATATCAATATACAGCTCTTTATACTAATTATAAATAAATTAGTCAAGGAGAAAGGCACGCAGCTGCCTATCATCTTCCTTTTCACTTTTCTCGACCACTGCTCACATACTTTGTTCCTTTTGCAGCATTTACGATGTTTTCCATTTATTTCTTTGAAGCAAATCCTCCTGACACGCTTCCTTTTGTATCAAAACTCTGTATTGATTGATTCTTTAAATATACCCAGAGCTGAACCCAGCTTCACTCTGATTCAATGAAACACCATCTGACCTGACCGGCCTTCAGCGTGCAGAAGCCTCTCCATTTGATAGAAAACATTTAAATCATCCTCATCGTTGAACCTCTCAACAGCCAATACACACAGTCAGCCTTTTTCTACACACCTCTATGCTCTTATAACAACCAATCCAACCCTGTAAATAGTGTCAGCCAGACAGTTACCAAGCCTACGAGTCAAGCAGAAGAAGTAAACAGGAAAACAAGAGGCAACAACAACTAACCCTGATTTTCTTCGACAACACTTCTGCAACATGGTTGTCTCTTATTCCCACTCTTCCCTCATCATTGTCTTGGTCATGTTCCCAAATAAAGCACAATTAAACACACATGGTGCAAGAAAAATGCACAAAAATATTTGTTATTCCTTGGCCTCATATATAAAATCAGAATATTCAAACAGCAAAAGTATTAATCCCAAAAATATAATATATATAAACATAAATATATCAATTAGTTTTGCTTGATTTTTATTCCTTTTCTTTTTTTCTTTTCTTTTTTTTTAATTGGAAGCACTTATGCTTAGGCAGAGCGGGGGTCCGAAGTCGTGTGATTGGAGGATGGGAGGTCAGGAGGTCAAAGGTCCTGGTGTGGTCAGAGCAGCAATCATCTGGAGTTGAGTCTGGGAGCCGTCTGGAAGGAAAGGTCACGTCAGAGGTCACAATAGAGACTTTGGAACAGGACTGAATGAGACTGAGGATAGTTATCCACTCACCACAGACAGGTGTCCATTCTTAGCCTTGGCCACCAGTAGTTCTGATCCAGGTGTGAAGTCTATGATCCCCTCCTTCCCCTGACCCCCTGTGAACTTTATACTGCAGACACACACAGGGACAGTTAGACATCTTTTCACTTTTTAATGCCTTTAACATCGGCAGGCACAGTGACGCAGGTTTGTGCTCCTCACCTGCCCTGGTTGATGTTGATGCTGTTCATTTTGTCGGCACAGATCGCTATCTTGGTCAAGGTCTCGATCACGTGGTCGCTCTGCAGGACGACGTCTCCCTGAGAAGAACCCCAAGCACATCCATACAGTTAAAACCTCACAGTCAAACATGGTACACTCTCATACTAAGATACATGAGAGCTGCTTAGAAGTGCCAGGGATCCTGCAGATACTTAAAAACTCTTCAATTAGATTCTTAAAAAGTCTTCTCTTTACTTGTCAAAGGTCTTTAATTTGAGATGTGCGCTTGGACTGAAAGGTGCCTGAATATTTAATGAAATCTGCACTGTGTAGTTATTGCTAAATGATCAATATTTATTTTTTGTGGATTTTCTTGTTCACATGATGATTTGAAGCATTTACAGCAGCGTAACACATGAGAAGAAGAAGAAGAAGAAGAAGAAGAAGAAGAGGAAATGTAGTTTCAAGAAAATGTGTCTTCAGGATGAAAAACAAAGAGAATGGTTGGCAGTGGCAAAGAATAATTTTGCGGGTCTTGCAAGATATGCAAAAAAACAAGGCAAAATAAAAAACCTTTCAGACCAACATTAATTATGAAAAGAACCAACGCTGCACATTTTTTTTGGCTCTAAAAGTCTTAAGTTTTGGGCGCTGGTGGCGCAGTGGTTAGTGTGCGCGCGCCATGTATGGAGGCTGTGGTTCTCCAAGCAGGCGGCCCAGGTTCAAATCCGACCTGTGGCTCCTTTCCCGCATGTCATTCCCTACTCTCTCCCTGATTTCTGACTCTATCCACTGTCCTAGCTCTCAAATAAAGGCACAAAATGCCCCAAAATAAATCTTTAAAAGTCTTAAATTAGATTTTCTAAAGTGTGCAGCAGCATTGATTCTGGTAAGATGGAATCATTGTTGGTTTCACCTTCTGTTTGTTGTCGTCACTGGGCACGTGCAGAACAAACAAGCCGTCGCTGAGAGAGCTGACGGAGATACCTGCAGGAGAGTTTGAATGAGAGGTCAGTCCAGATACAAACACACATGCCCCCACTCTTTCCCCCCGATGACTTGATGTTGACCTCTGACCTTTCAGAGCTCCATATTCGATGCGTTGTTTGAGTTTGCCCTCCTCTACGATAACGGCACTGTTGGAGGTGAGCAGCAGCTGCCGGGGTCGAGCTTTGTACCCTTTCCTGTCGTACTTGGTGACCGGCACTGCGTACTGGAAAGAGGGAGGACGGTCACTATACTTTGATTACCTTCAGAGTGCAGGTGAAAGGGTTCTAAACCTGATGCATTTGATTAATTAACAGTCTTTAACAGCAGAGGAACAAATAAAACGTGAGCCAGGAACAAAGATTCAGAGTGTGGTAATGTAACCATGACGACAGTCTTTAAGAAAGCCCTTTGCTTTGTGAGGGAACTTCACTAACCTTCATCTTGTCGCTGCCAAGAGCCTGAACCACTTTGGGGTTAATGTCCTCGCCATCTGAACGAGACGAGACTGTTAAAATCTCACACATCACTCAAAGAAGAAAATCATAGAAAAAAAAGAGGAGAAGTCTCACTGAGTCTGGTGCTGACAAACAGTTTGGGCACGCTCTGTGGGTAGTTGTCCTTCTTGTCCTTGAAGATCTCACTGGCGGTCATCTTCTGCTCCATCTGCCCAGACAGATTTAAAAACCAGAAACCTTTTTTGGGGGGTGGGGGGTGGGGGGTGGGGGGGTGAGCAGACAAAACTCACCTGTAGTTTCCACTCAGGACTGATCTTCTTGCAGTAGCTCCACACCATGTTCTGCATGCACAGCTTACACAGATGATCTGATGCCTGCAGACACACACACACACACAGTTTATATAGAAGTTCTGACACTTCCAATAGTCTTACACTGATTCTATGTGGAGACACAGTTTCATAACTATCCTGAAAGATCTTCATTTTAAAATAATTCTTTTGAATCACTTATTTTAAGTCCACAGAAGCACTGATGACTGTTTTTGACCCTTACCCTTACTCTGGACGGTGCACTGCTCTGTTAATTTATTCATATGTGTGTATGAGTGTGTATGTGTCATGTCCAAACCTCTGTGAGAGCAGCGGGAGGTGTCGGCCAGCTCTTGTCCAGGACGTTCTTGGGCAGATTTCTGCGCAGCTTCATGAGGAAGGAGTAGCGCACGTAATCCAGGAAGTACTCGTTCTCTGGACAGCGCTCCTTGTGGCGGTAGATGAAGCCTTTGATGAACCTGACGAGGAGAGGAGGTTTTTAAATAAAGGGAGAACACAAAAAATATGTGTGTATCAAGGTTAATCAAAACACTAAGAAATAACAAAAACCAGATTCATGAATTTAAACAAAAAACAAAAATGAGATAACTTACTCAAACTGAATTGTGTGTTTCAAAAAATAAGTCAAATTAAATAAAGTGAAAATGTGTCAAGATTTTGTTACCATCAATTGTTTTAATACATTCCGCCAAGTTATGAATGGTTTCTTTGTGGATGGGTGTAGTTGTTTACGTTCTGTGTTTAAACACATTTTCTCCCATTTTGGGTCTCTGGTAATGTTTCCGCTTTGACACTTTTTTGGGCGTTTCATGACATATTCTTGTGTTTCATGAAATGTTTTTGCAGTAGAACTTCAGGGCCATCACGTTCAGACTTCGAGTGATCATGACAATAATTCCAGTTTTGAGACCTAATAAATGATATATACTGGAGTATATGCAGACTGTAATTGATAATTTGACATTATTATTTTTATGAGGGGTTAAATCAGTTGTAGGCAAACCTTTATTACGATGAGTGAGGTTGTCAAATGTTCTACACTGTGTTACTTTCAATACCACGAGTTTTAAAACGAAACACTCTCTGCTACAGAGTGATAGCATCCCAACGAGGCTTTACAATATAAGATGTCTCAGACTTCTATTTTTGCTGCTGTGGTATCAAACAGTTCAGTTTCACTAGCATCATATTGAAGTTTAATATTCTGGTATCGTGATAATCCTTGTGTCAAACAATGTTCAATTCATGGTGCTTTCAGCGTCTGCTACCTCTTTTACATGAACCCCCCTCAGTGCTGCCACCTGCTGGTTCCTACCTGCGGATCGTATCTGAAGCCTGTCGCCTGACCTTGGCCCTCCTCCTGGCCAGGATCCCTCTCCACCACGCCTGGATGGCAATCGCTGCAGGGCAACACATCATCAACTTTCATGCACAAATAACTGGACCAGCTGTTACAAAAACCCCTGAATGTATGTATAATCATTAGAAGAGGAAGTGACAGAGTTTGCTCACCTGAGACTCTGAGTTTTTGGAATTTGGACTTCTGGCTGTAGCCTTTCCATCCTGCCTGCAGCTTGGTGGCTGTGAGATTCAAAAACAGAAAAAAGAGAAGACAAAGGGTTTGAATCTCTGTGGTGATGATGAAATATGGAACACAAAGACCATCAGTCATGTCAGAGGATCTCACCAAGACTGTGCTTCCTGGTCTCTAGTGCCTCCTCAGTGGCGAACAAAGTCTTTGGGAAACGGATGAAGATTTTGGACCTAAAAGGTTGAGATTAAAATAAAACCATTTGAGATGCTTTGACAGCTCAGAGTAATTCACAGACAGTCAAAAAGAAGCACAGGGAACTTCAACATGAAGGTGTAAAGGAGAGAAAGTTTGACAGTGTTGATAAAAAGAAGAAAGGTCTAAATGATGTTTCTAAGAATTCTATCTGGATCTGTTTTGCTGACCTGCCCAGCTTGTACTCCTCAGGCTTGTATCCCAGGTGTTTGACCAGTGTGGCAACTCCGTCCGCCAGTTTCCCCTGCCAGTTTGGCCACGTGTCGGGACACAAAGACTTATACCTGAAAAAACAAAACAACACAAACACACAAGTTATTATTTTAGTCTAAACAGGCCCTGAATTCTTTTTTGGAAATATCTCCTTATTTATTTGGTAAATGGTAAATGGACTTGAGTTTATATAGTGCTTTTCTAGTCTTCTGACTACTCAAATCGCTTTTACACCTTTCACACACTGATGATAGTGATGATCACTATGTAGTATCCATCAGAAGTAACTAATCCATTCATACACCACCACTGAAGCAGTGGGAGCAATTCAGGGTTAAGTGTCTTGCCCAAGGACACATCGGACATGTTGCTCAGCTGGGGATCAGCTCGATCCCTCTCGATCCCTCTCGATCGAACCCTCTCAACCGGCGACGACTCTACCAACTGAGCCACAGCCGCCCCATTTGACAGGTATCACAATAATCATTAAGGACCAATTTATTCCTGGTAACATGTCACATACCCCCCCCCCCCCCCTCCCACCCATACATATACACACGCATACATGCACACACACACAGACACTTAAATTACAATAACATAACCATAACAGGGGGGAAAAAGAAAAGACAAGCACAAAACAAAAACAAACAAAAACACACAAAAATAACATAATAATACTAAATAAAAATAACAATAAGAAGAAATAATAGTAAAATAATAAACTACGATATAACAGTGATATGTGTCTATTCCCTCCTTCTTATATTGTTATACAGAGCATAGTTAGAGAATCAACCGTCCTGCAGTGTCTTTAATTTTGTGTCTTTAATTCTGTCTTTAATTCTGTTATACAATTACAACAGGGCTCCAGACAGATACACATTTTTCACATGATTCCCTCAAGTTGTACTTCATTTTCTCCAAATTTAAGAACATCATGAGGTCCTTTAACCAGTCTGAAGCTTTGGGGGGGGAATTGGTGACTTCTTGGCTCAGAATTCTAAAAGTCAGTCAAGTTTGTCCTAATTAAATCCAAAACTTCAACTAATTGTTTCTTTTTTTTTTGTTAAGCTTGCACCTTAGGTTGTGAAATATTGTGATTAAAGCCTATTCAAGGCGATATATTAACCCCCCTTTCACTTCTCTCTTTTAACATAAAAGTCACAGAATATCCTGTAATGGGGGAGGGGGGGGGTGGTAACAGAAGAATAACATCAGCGAGGACAGCACTGTGTGTGTGTGTGTGTGTGTGTGTGTGTGTGTGTGTGTGTGTGTGTGTGTGTGTGTGTGTGTGTGTGTGTGTGTGTGTGTGTGTGTGTGTCTGAGTGGTGCTGTCTCTACATGTACATGTCGTGTTTCCACAATGACTTAACACAATGTGAATTCACAGACTAGGACACCCATGTTACGCCGTGGCTAAATCAGTATGAAAGTGTTGAAGACGTAATGAAGGCGGAGCATCATGCAGAATCCCAATCTGATACCATGTGTTTAAAACAATAAGATATGTGTTATCTTAAAGATCAATGGAGTCTCAAAGGACGGCAAAAACAAAACTACAAACCTTCTGAAAAACATTTGACCAAAAGAAACCACATGGGGAAAGACTAGAAATATTTTTGCAATTGAGTTTGCCTGTAATTTCTGATGATTAAAAACAAAAAGTTACACAATTGTGGCTGCCTAGGACTTCTACTTTTGTGGCCGTGGTAACAAACAGGTACCAACAGCATTTGATTTGAACTAGTATTTTTTTGAAGTTTATTATTCTGGTATCGTAACAACTCCAGTTATAACATTAAGAAACAAAATAAACATGTTGATTCAGTGCTTTTCACCTCTGAAGGAAGACCTCGTAGCGCCGTCTGTAAGCGAAGCCGGCCCTCCTCACCCTCAGGTTCTCCATCAGCCCCAGATACTTGACTTGGTGACGGATCAACACATCGTCAAAACGAACTGAGACAGGAGGAGAAAGGGGGGAGAAGAGGGAGAGGAAATCAGTCCGATGAATAAAAAAACTAAAAGTAAAGTCAGATGGAGCACGATGAACTAGAGAAAAGCAGAAAGATCAGCAGTAGGAGTGATGGAGGACAGAGAGGCTGTGTGAAAGTGAAACAAAAGGCCGTCTGTGGAGAGAAACAAAGGCCAGCCCGATAACAACAACCCTTTCTGAAAATGACTTAAAAGATATTTATTTAACAGTCGAGCAAACCAAATGAAGACACTACATCTAATTAAAGTGAACATCGAGGAAAATCAACAAAGCCTGATAGGACCGGGGTTAAATTTTATCCTTCTTCAATGTGACTCACAGATTTTTTTGTAACAGTTCAGTGGATCGATATGGATCTAATGTGTTTGGATGAAATCTTTCACTGGATTTAAATTGTTGGGACTCCAGTGTTTCCCCCCCCCCCCCTAGCGTTGGGGGGGGGGTCACACATGGGCCGCCCCCCTAATATAATGGTAGGGGAAACACTGGACTCAGTTTGGTGGATGATAATGATCAGGAGAGTTCAATAAATCTGCAAATGGTTAAAAAAGGCGGTTTGTTTGTCGCTGGTCTGACAGATTGAGGCTGCTGTGGTTTTTGAATCCACACACACAGGGCCATCAGTGTGTGTGCCTGCTGTATTGGACATGTTTAACAGGGTTATAAGCTTATAACCTTAATGCAGACTTAATGAGTGAGAAAAGGATGGATCGAGTCCCATCATCTAGAAGACCAAAAGTTTAAGGATGAGGTTAAAAAAAGGGCAAAAAAACAACAACAAAACTTTTGATGATCAGTCGACGATGGGCAAAATCTGGTTTGACTATGTAAATCTTTAGTCGGGGACAAGGCTACTTAATTCATGAGTCATTTTGAAATTAAATTCCTTTTTTTAAGATTCTTTTGACAGTATGGTGCTGAGCTGTCAAAATATTAAACATTTCAGAAACAGAAATAGATTTATCCCTGGGTGAGAATTATTATTATTATTATTACACACAGAATAGGAGACATTGATTAGACATTAAGCAATAAAGACAACAAGTGCAGAGTATTGGAGAGGCTATGTACTAAAGAACCAAGTTAAGCGCTGTATTGCACAGTTGAGATGTTTTTCTGTTTGTGTAACTTTTATTAAAGAATAACTTCACATGATGCTTCATGTTCCTCATCATGTTGTCTGCTCCTCTATTAGTACACTTCTGAATAGGAGGAAGGCATGAACATTACAATGTTATTCTTGTAATATCACGACTTCAGGAACAAAGTTCACAGCTCATAACTCACTTTTCTTCTAAATCCAGTCATGTTTACATTTTAACGTGTGTGATTTATTATTATGTTTTTGTTTCTTCCACATCTATGGAAGCCCTGAGCGTACAAACATCCATACAGATTAATCTACTCCCTCTCCCCATGGTAATTAGTAAGAGCCGCTTGTTTTCTCCAGATCTCGGCTTATATTTATGTCGTTATCTTGAGATAACAACGCTGGTTTTCCTGAGATACAGACTGAATTTCTCAAGATCTCCAGAAAACAACTTAAATTAACTCGTGATCACAGAAAGATGGGGCTAAAGAAAGCGTATGTGTGCATGTCCACTTAGGGCTTCCATACACATCAGTATTAGAAAAAAATTCTGATTTAAAAATATCAATAATCAGTCAGATAATTCTTTCTTTGAAAGCCGCTCTTTTTCTTAACTCCTTAAAATGTTATCAATATTTATGTCAGCTCATAATTATTCCTACAACTGTGGAGAACAGAAATGTGCATTCAAAATAAAAAAGCTGCTTGATTAAGAGTATACTGAAGAAAGACTATTGAGGTGGAAGTTCAGAGTCAATATGTTTTAAATAACTTTTAGTTCTCATGTTTTACACTTTGAATGTATTTTCTATTATTCTATTATTAGTCTGATGACTCTAGATGTGAAAGGACACTCAAATGATTTCTGCATCCTCATGTTGCAGCGTCGTAACGAGCAGAGAATAATGAGCTCATACCTGCTTGTTTGGAGTCGTTGGGCTTGATGCAACGGACGTACGACGGCTCCTTCGACATGAGGATCTCCATGAGTTTCGCCAGACTGGCTTTGAACTGAGTGGCCGCCTGGAGGGGCAGACACAGACGGAGAGGAGAGAAGAAAGGTGGATGAGGAGAGGAGAAATGTCGGAGGTAAGAGGAGAGGACGGTCAGGAGCCCCGAGGTAGAAAGAGCGTGTATGAATCAAAGACCGTAGACGGATGATAATGATGACCTCAGTGGAGCGATGCAAGCAGGGTGAGTACAGCTGGAACACTGGGACCAGTGTGGAGGACTGGGACTGTTACAGCACCCTGTTCAAGTGTGTGTGTGTAAGAAGGGCATGCGAGTGTCAGGGCATTTCTCAGTGAGCGGGAGGCTGCAGAGAATACCCCATCAGACCTCCCACTCCTCACTGCAGAGGGGAAACACATCGCCGTTTGTTTATCTGTGGGAAAGTATGTCCAGATTCATATTTATTTCATTCCTTCCCACTTTTATTCACAAAACCTTTACAGCAACAACATGTTTGTCACAGTCGCTTTGCTGTAAGGACCATCTATTTAAAAAAAAAAAGAACCTCCGACTGATGGAGAAGTTTACACTGTGTTTGGATTTTTATTTCAAATACTCACTGTTCTATTTTTTGTTTTTGACAGGATACTGCCTTTGCTGTAAAGATTCAGTTTAACCATCTAATTCACTTCGTAGAAGTCATTTGAATTCTTATAATATTCAGACTGATGCACAAATTAAATAACTGATCCGTATAGTTTGTTATTTCTCTCCGGAAGGGCACGCTTAGTTGAGCCTTAAGTAAACTTCAAGTCTTTGCTTAAAACTCACCTCTTTGCTCTGGCTTTTAATACAATTTGAGCTTTTATTCATGCTCCTATTTATTGTGTTTCATTGTATATGTTATTTTATTTGTTGTTTTTGTGTTTTTGTATAGCACTTTGGTCAATCAAGGTTGTTTTAAATGTGCTATAGAAATAAAGATTGATTGATAAGTGAGAAAAAGTATTTTGACCATCTGCTAACAAATGAAGCTTCAACAATCAGGGGATGGATGCAGATAACTTTTGCTAACTTTTTTGAAGAGATGTTTTTGGGCTTTGATGCCTTTATATGATAGGACAGTGAAAAGAGTAAGACATCTGGGAGAAAGAGGGGAATGACATGTTGGAAAGGAGCACCAGGTCTAACTTAACCGCTAGGCCATCTGCGCCCTAACTTCTGCTTGATTCTTGAGCTCATGATGTTTTTCATCGAGGTCAAGGAAAAGTGGTAAAGAGGAAACATAGAGGGTACATTTTTACATTTTCTTGACCTCAGCCTGTCCACTTCTTACATACAGTGTATGTTCAGTGGTTACTCACCGTGTCGGGGCGTTTCTTGTCACTCAGCTCCTCCCTGTCGAAACACTGGTTCAGGATCTTGTTCTCTGACATACACATCACCTGTTAAAACACACAGAGGACATTTTCAACCTCTGGATTGGAGACACGCTGTGAAGCGTTGACTGATAATCCTCAAAGGTCAGTGCGCCTCATTCACCAATATCTTAACATCTTCCTTACATTTTGTTCTTAGCAGAGAATAAATCACAGATTAAAAAACTTTGGTGAATCTTTTTAAAAACTGCATAAGATGGTTTTAAGAACGGGTGGTGAATGAGGCACTCTGATTATTTCCTTCTTATAAAACTCACTTCTTTTAAGTTCCTGAAGAGCAGGTCCATGTTCTTGTCCAAAAACCCTGAGAGAAGAAGAGAAGAAGTTTTATGTTAGGACACAAACAGACCACAGTATCACCTGTCACCTGCTGCATTAAGTCAACTCTGATCCCAGTGTTGGATGAATTCATTTACTTTAGTGTAACAGTAATTTCAAAACATACTATATATATTTATCATGAGTGAAAATATCTACATCCATCTTTTCTCACACTGTCTCCATGAATCAAACTCTGATGCTGTCTGCTTTTTGATTCAAACTTAAACCTCTCTTTGTTCCCCTTGCTGTCTCCATTAATTACGCATAGTCTGCACTTTCACAGCCCTACGTCCATCAGTACACAAACATCGCTCATATGCACCGCTCCGCAGCTCAGAGTTTGTGTTCATGTTTTTTAAAATATTTTAAAACTACTCTCACTTAAACTCAGCCCTCTGAAGTTGTTTCTAAAACCAGAGGTCTTCCAGCTGCTCAACAGGCATATCTACAGAAGCCCTAAAGGGACATACATCCATATTTGAATTTTGCTCTTTTGTGAGTACATGTTGAGTATGTTGAGTTTTTTTTGTTTTCTCAGGATCTGGATTTGTATTTATCATATCTCAGGATAACATCACTGGTATTCATGTTATAAAACTTTGCAAACTAGATTTGTTTATAACTTCTCTTAGATGTTTTATTTGTAAATTTGTGTTTTTTGTTTTATGTGCCTAAATGTTCTTATGTCAAGTGTTTTATATAATGTCTTACTGAATTAATAAAGTATTTATAATTCTGATTGTAGCTGCTGTAACATTGTCATTTCCTTTAAAGTCGCCTTAAGCTTTTCGGGGTTGATTAAATGTCATCATCGCTGAAATGAAAACGGCAGAAACAGCTGCTGCCGTGAAGAATTAGGAATTTTGCGCCCTCGACTAATCGCAGTAACCCAGTAAACTCACAATCCATCATCCAATGGAGAGACATGTAAAATTAAATTAAGATGAGTTTGCCTGTCATTTCATGAATAATGGACACTACAGCAATATCTACAACTTGAATTCTCCACGGTTGAACTAAAATGTAGATGGCTTCTTTCAACAGGAGCACTAGAGACCGGGAAGTTCTTCTTCTCCGCTCTGAGAACAACACAGCGTGAGAAGGATCTATTGTTGCAGTTTAGTAAAATGATTTTTTTGCAGATTAATGCCTCAGACTTTTGTTTTGTTAAACAGCTCCTTCATTCAGCATCTCATTCCAAGATGGACACTTTCAGTTTGTTTGCTGAAAGGAAAGCTGATATTAGCAGATTTCCTCTATTGTTGTTGATTAAACTAGCATATGCTAAGCTAATTAAACTAGCTTGGTTTTTGTAAACAGGTTTTCTGAATACTTTTTGTGTGTGTGTTAAATGGATAACACGCGCACACACACACACACACACACACACACACACACACACACACACACACACACACACACACACACACACACACACACACACACACACACACACACACACACACACACACACACACACACACACACACACACACACACACACACACACACACACACACACACACACACACACACACACACACACACACACACACACACACACACACCGTTGACATTATAGTTGACCTCTCCAGCGTAGTGCAGCAGTCTGAATTCATCACGGCCCATTACCTTCCTGGTTTTTCCATCAGCCAGCTTGTGACTGCAGGGAAACACACACACAAAGAAACAAACACACAAGTCAAACGACTGTAACAAGTTCAGTGATAGAAGACCAAACTGCAGCATTGCATTCGTTTTAAAGGACAGGAGCAGGACTCAGACTGACGTGACAAAGTGGGCGTGTCCTCCCACTGTGTCCTCCAGCTTCTCCAGGAAGGTGAAGTCACTGGCGTCTCCGGGTCTCAGACACTCCTCGTCCTGTGAGAGGAGGACAGAAAGAGCAGAGAGGGTTCATTGTCTTACTTTATTACATGTTGGCTACTATACTATGGCTGTGCAACAACACTGATACAGCAACGTTTTATGTTTTCATGATACTGCATCAACACATTAACCAGATGTGTTTTTAATCCTCTTAAATTCCTGTAATCACAAAGATGTCTCTGTGGCTCCTTCAGCCTAAAGCTGCTGCGAGCAATTGAGAGAACAGAATCAAACATAAACTCAAAACCACCGGCTACATATGACTATTGAACGCACAATGCAGTATGTGCTACAGCCTCCACTTACAGTCTGAAAAAAGCTGAGAAGTGATTGATTTTAATTTTCAAGATTTTAAGAATCCAAAAAGATAATTGGTGGTATCTTTGTGTGGTTTGGTCTGGTTGTGATTATTTCCTTTGTTACGATGGCCATTGCTGTAAGTCATTTCGATCTTTGACCCGGTGCTTTGCATTGTGGGAAACAGATCGGGAGAAGACTGGTCTGATGTATACTGTAGATTTTCCCAAATTCGTATATTCAGGTATTATTGTCAAAATCAGTACGTATATATATATATACAGTATGTTTGTCTCCTCACCAGAATGGAGATGATGCCTTTGAACTTCTCCTCCACCAGGTCACAGATGATCTTGTTGTTGAAGTACTGCACCGGCTCCCACTACACACACACACACACACACACACACACACACACACACACACACACAAAATTACATAAAGAGAAAATGAATACAATCTCTAAAACATCTCTAAAATGTGTTTGTTGCTGCTTTTCTTCACATTGTACTGAGTCAGCAGCTCTGTTTAAGTTGAGTCTTGAGTTCTGGTGTTAAGTCCACACTGAGCTCTACCTGTAAACTATTCAGTTTGTAACTTTGGTTATTGTTTGGTAACCATGGAGACACAGATTTCATCTTAAGTTGAGCAGCATAACATCCAAACTAACCAAAATATTGTGTCAGAAATTAGTAGTTTTTTTTCTAAAGTTTATTTTGGGGGTTTTTATGTCTTTATTTTAGAGACAGGAGAAGTGGATAAAGTCTGAAATCAGGGAGAGAGAGAGTGAGGAATGACATGTGGAGAAGGAGCCTCAGGTCGGATTTGAACCCGGACAGCACTGCTTGAAGGACTTTAGCCTCTGTACATGGTGCGCACACTAACCACAAGGCTACTGGCGCCCCAGAAATACAGTTTTAAATTGACGTGACCAATCAGTGAGCAGCATTTTACTTCCTGTAGTGTTTGTTTCTGTGTTTACTCTCGTCTCTATCTGTCTCTGAAAAGACAAACAGCTGCAAATAACTTATGTTAACCAACAAACAGAACCTTTAGAAGTTGAACTTTATCTTCCAGTAGCTTGGTGGTAGCGTCGCTGTTTTCTGAATCAAATGTCTTTTCAGTAGCTGTTTAATTTATAGAGTAGTGCTCTAGCGTCCAACCAAGCTACACCAAAGTTGACGCCAGCAGATACACAAATTTGTAGTGGACAGTCTACTTCCATATAACAATGACATCACTGTCTAATCCTCGATGACCACGACCCTGCAGCTGACGAATAGCAGACAGTCTAGAGCGTAAACTTTGTCCTAAATTAGAAATTAAGTTCAAATTCGGCTACGATTGAACTCACACAGAGCTGCTCAAACAAAGAGCCTGAACATCATTTCAGACTTTTAGATACAACTACAACTATTCTAAGCTGTCTGATGACTGTAAATGTAGTTATGTGCAGAATGTCAGGCATCCTGGCACACAGCCTTGCTGCTCACCCACTTGTATGTGGACACACATGGACGCTGCACAGTTAGCTTATGTGTGCACTAACTAGCACATCATTTGCACAGAGAGGTCGGAAAGAGAGAGAGAGCAGCCCACAGTCCTCATGTCAGATAATAATGGGCTCTTTGAGAGGTCAGTCCAACTGTCTCCCACAACCTGCGTCCTGACCAGTGCATTTTTTACCAGACCTAAGACAACAGGCCCTTGTTACAAACACACACACTGTAACAAAAAACAAACATAAAAGTGAAGAATGTAAATGCAGTGGAGTTGTGTTATATCGGCGCTATAGTAAAAAGGGTGTTACAATAATCCAGCTGTGAGGAAATAAAAGCCTGAAGAACTTTTTCTGTGTTGTTAAAAGATAAATATGACATGATCTCCGAGACGTTTCCCAACAGACTCCTCTTTTGTGATGCCATTTTTTTAAGCACCACTTAAGATTTTTTACTGTGAATAAATTAAAGGCATCATTATTCTGACAGTTTAATGAAGCATCCTCTATAATTAGAGCACTTATTGTAAATCACAGTAAGTGAAAGCCTCCACAGTGATTCATTATTATAACCCATTTCAAGATGGAAAACACAACTGCAGCTACAATGACTTCAAGAGCTTTTATTAAGCCTAAACTGACTGAAGGAGGAGAGACGAGCAGGTTAAGAAAGGTGACGAGTTTCAGAAGTGCAGGATTAAAGGTTAACAGTCACTGACAGTGAAACTATAAAAAAAAACTTTCTAGAATCTAGTTTGTATTAATATCTGTTAACTATATTTGTCTGTGGCACTCATAGTTAAGTATAAGAATGATTAAATATCCGACTCTGTGTTGCATGAGAGCGAGAGTGTGGATTTGAAGTGTCTAAAAAATGTAAATTCTGGTTGCCGTTTTTTGTTTTGGATTTTGAAAATTTCCAAAAAAAATCAGAGAATCGAAAAAGACCAAGTACTTTGAGTTTTCTGTTGTATCGTTCATCACAAGAAGTACACTGATTTACACAAGTTTGGAGTGCATGGAGGAGAGCTTGTTGACGGTTATCGTCTCTCACACCTCTGTCACATTAAAAACTTTTGACTGTATCAGCAGATGCACTGATGTTAATTAAACTGTGGAGTGGGTGTGCTGTTGTGCATCCTGTGTGTGTGGAACAAACTCAGTAGAAATGCACTGTGGACTCTCTGATGTCTGCCCCTCCTTCTAAAGCTTCCTCCAAATATCAGGAACATACTGCACCAGACTTAGACTTTAGACCAGGTTTTAGTTGGTCTAAGGTGCGTCCTCATGAAAGGACCGCACCTCATTTGAGGACCAACACACTCCTGGGGCGCTGATAAGGAAACAAGCTCATTTGCTATTTACACAGTTTGAGTGCTGGAGGAACAAAAAGGGTGTGTTAACATGAGCGAAACAAAGAGGAGAGAAAGTAAAGGAAGTCTGACCGTGATGCCTTCAGCCTCGTACTCCTCCTGCTCCGACTTGAGGGTGAGCTCGATGAAGAGCTGCTGCAGCTTCTCGTTACAGTAGTTGATGCAGAACTGCTCAAAGCTGAAACACACAACAATAAACACAAGGTCTGAATGAAAAGAAGACAAAGCACACTGTTACAAAAATAACGTCATTTCTTAAATAATTCAGACGCTCAGTTCATTTTCATTTAAAGAAAGTGCAGCAACCTTTATATCTCCATTTAATTGTTCTTCTGTCCCTGTCTCTCTACAGTAGGAGGGGATATGCCCCCCTTCAGCTATTTAAATTTCTAAGTGGAGCGAGATGGTCACAGTAAGCTTCATGACAAGACTCAAATAAAACTATATTAAGAGTTACAGGAATTAAAAGCTACTTAAAGCTGTCTAACACTGTAAAACAAAACAATCACACTTTTACTCCATCTTATTTCAGTCAGCCTCCTATGAAATCTTAAGCGTGACGTTGTGGAGAGTCGATGTGGGATAGCATCAGGTTATATTCAAGTGATGACCATTATATTCTGCCTGTCAAACTTTACCTGTTGTGCTGGAAGACCTCAAAGCCGTAGATGTCCAGCAGCCCGATGACAGAGTAATTCTTGACAGAGTCATCCTGTTAGAAAAATAAAAAATATATACTTAGAAGAGGACACATTTAACTTATGGATAAAGATTTGACCTAAAAATCATAATTTCAGAATGAAATAGAGGAATTATATTAAATATGTCTCCCAGTCACTCAGTAATAATGTATGTTTAAATAAATAGCTGACACAGTAAGAAGACGATGTTTTGATCATATATTAAGTCATGTTGGGTCATGTTCTTCTTGTGGATATATAAATGTCCACAAGGTGGAGCTGTGCTGCAAAAGATGAAATTTGAACAGGATCTGATTGCACAACAGTGTTGGATTAAAAATTAGCTAAATATTTGTCACCTGTATTTCATGCGCCAGGTGTATACTGTAGTGTAGGAATGAGTTCATGAAAAAAGACAAACAAACCCCTGCACAAATTCATTTAATTTGGAAAATTGCAGGAGTTTGTCCGGATTTTCATTTTGATGGAATCATTCCTCTACCAAACCATTTTAAATCAAAGAATTGTTCTCATGTTTATATCCTGGGTTAAAAACAGCCTGATACTTAAATTAGGGTAAGCAGAAACATACACTATAGTGGAATAAAATATCATTTGAGTGGTTCAGATTTATATTGGAGGTTTCTAACAGCATTACTGAAAGGATGCTAGAGAGATAATCCTTTTGGTTAAGCAGTAAAACTTAAATAAAAAACAGAAACAGACATTAATCCCTCTCTTTAAATCATTTTTTTAATCAAAAAGGCTCCTTTCAAATAGGCAATCATTTACTTTTTGAAGAACATGTAAGATGTTTGTGTGTCACATAAAAACAAAGCAACAAAAAACTGGTCGAGCAGTTGTAGACGAGCAGAAAGATGGCAAAACAAACATAGACTTTTAGTGCAGCCACTTTGATTGGATAAACTATGCTACAGGGGTTATGGTGTAACCCAGTAACTCACATATTTAGAGCACCGAGTTAAGGCGGTTTGCACAGCAAGGCTAAATAAAACAATACGCACGGTCCTGTACTGCAGGGAAAGCATCACTTACACCGCCTTCAGGATGAAAGGCTCCACAGGTACGGACAGATTTATGTATCTTCAGAAAGAGTTTGGGAACCACTAGTGTAACCGTTACAGCTTACTGAGGCTGCTTGATGAATAAACCTACTTCTAAAGCATTAGTTCCTTAAAGTTATTTAAACCCCAAGATTTGTAAAAATAAGAACTAGGTTACAAAATACAGGAATTCCCCTTTGATTAAAAAAAAAACATCCTTTATGAGAACTTTGCAAGCTTGTTTTGCGTTTCCAAAAAAGTTCAGCAATCAGAGAAAAGTGTTTTGAGACGGACTGCTGTGCACACCAATACACAAAAAAACTCAAAATATCTGTAGTATACATGCTAGGCCAGTAGTTGGCGGTGTGGTCTTGTAATGAAACAACATGCGCATATACTCTTTTTTTTTCTACAAAGCGGAGCGGTGTAAACAAACAAAATTGACTAACAAACAAATGTTTGAGTTTAGGGATGTGGGGTTGCTACTCCGTGTGACTCTAAACTGAAAAGCAAGTACATTTCAAGTCGACTTGGAGTCATGCCAGAACTAGTACTACGACATCCAACATTGTTGTTGTCCACCTGCTTGTTCATGGCTACTGACAGGAACCAAATGAGCATATCTACGTTCAGAGGAACTCTGCATATTGCCGATGTACATGACGACAGAGACGGGGCCATTTTCAAAAGACTGCACTCTGGAAACTGTTTTCAAAACATTAAATTTCATGCACAAAACATTGTTGCATTGTGAACAAACACCAAAACACATGGTTGCTGTCTTTAGCAGAAAATTGTTGTGTAAACAGGGAGTGAGAGTACCGTGTATGTCAGTGAAGCGTTGATCTTGTTAACCAGCCAGGTGAATGTGCGTCCGTACACTGCCTTAGACAAAGCATCCCGAGCTGATGACGCTTGCTCCAGGTTCAGCGGGCTCATCAGCTGATGGGGGAAAAGACACACACACACACAGACACACACAAAGACACACACAAAGACACAAACACAGAAACAAAAACATGCACACGCAAGAAGGACGAGGACAGAGAGATAATAACAGTGTTACACAGCAGCAACAGTCAGACAAGTTAGAATATCATTAAAGTGGAGCAGACATTACACAGACAGGAAAGGTTTGTATACAAATGCTTATCACACACTTGTTTGACAATGAGAGTTTGTGTCCAGACTAACCTCCTCTCCCTTGGCGATTATCTTCTTGTGTGTGAGTGCCTCTGTCAGCACCGACCCGTTCACCCCTAACAACTGGAAGAGCACAACAACTTTAGCACAAATCACAACCAGCCTCAACAAAGAAACGTGAACGACCTCCAGTCGAGTAAACAGACACCAAAGACAGTGTCAGACTTCAAGCAGCTCATGAGACCGGGGATCTGTCAGATGATGAATAATGAGATAATAAGAAATGTGTTGTATCCAAAGTATATTCATTTACACCGCTGAAAAATATTAAAGGGACACTTGATCGTCACAGTATAACACCAGGACAGTTGAACTTCAGGGATATCAATCTGCTAAAACAAGATAACCCCCCCAAACAGGGAGTGGTCTTACATGTGGTGGTTACAGACAGTTTATCTCTATCCTCATCCATCCTGACTGATTCTTTTCTAGTTTTGTGTTCTGCTACAGTCCTTATCACTACTGGTAGCATGAGACGCTACCTGCAGCCCAATCAGGTTGCACAGGTAGTCCAGCTCCTCCAGAATGTCACAGAGGAGAGACCAACAGACCAGCAGTTACATAAGGAGAGCTGGACTGGGCTGTAGGAGGGGCATCAACCCAGAGGCAGGACCGCTATGTGCTCCTTTTTGTAAGGAGGAGCACTACCAGAGTCCCTCTATAAGGCTAATGGTGTTCATGTCTAAGACCAAACTGTCAGAGACAGACCTTAAAGGATTAATATATGTGATTTTTCACACTTAAATGTAATAGAAATCAAGTATATCCTCTGAAAATAACTCTGTGAGTCATGACTGTCTACAATGGGTGTAACACCCGAGTCCCACTGTCTGTGATGTTTTCAGAGTTTTCAGAGTCATATCTTCACTTTGTTTACATCGCCCGGACGGCCGGCTGACTCCTCCCCTCGTGTATAAAAGTTGTTTAATTGAGGGACTAGAGAAAAGAAGAATAACATACTGTACTCACTGCTGAACTGTGTTTCTAGATCACGCTCATTTCAGGCAAATTTACATGCAGTGTGAAGATACGTGCATAATAAAGATCGCTAGCATTAGCATGCTAACACAACAATGCAGCACGAGTTGTTTTGGTTTCATGCTGGTGCTCAAGGGCGACACCTGCTGGACCAAAAAATCACATAAAGCCTTTAATGAGGGTGTCCTCTAGTAGAACCTGTGCTCACTGTGTCATTATCCTGCTCTCTGTCTGGTAGGCACACACACCTCTCTTCTCCTCTGCTTGTACTTGTCCAACATCCCACTACTGACATTTCAGTCCTGTTTTTTGTATCATCCAAAATGTACAGAGCATAAAAACTAGCCTGAGCCTTTGTTAGGAGTGATTATGAACCTCTTACCCTGGCCAGGTACTTTATCTGTGTGTCAGAGGTGATGCAGGCGTTGCCCTCCTCCCCGCCGTACTGCACATTCCCCAGGTGGAGCACGCTGGCGATGATGTTCAACAACTCCTACATGTAGAAAACACAAAAGAGAGGGAGAGAGAGAGGGGGGGTGAGGCCAAGAGAGGACAACACAGGACGAAGAATTAAAGATAAGGAGTATGAGGAGATGAAGGGTGGGGACATAAAGGAGGTGAAAAGGACAAAGGTGGGGAGATGAGAGAGGCTGCCGCACGGTGAGATTAAACAGTTCTGAAGTTACTGCCGAGGTTATCTTTATGAGAGACACAACAGATAAAGTCGGCTTTGACACAAACTCTGCAGAAGGAATCGTCTAAAGATGTACAGATATAGTTTTTCTCTATTCCACTATTCCAACACCTTGATTAATAGTGTTTGTTACACAGTGTTATGTGGCTGTTATTAAATGGTGAGAACTTATTTGTGCTCAATGTGGGAGATTTTAAATGTGTTGGCTGATACAGAGTATACACTTCCCGTACCAGCCTGTCAAACAAAAATATACGTATTAATTCTGGAAAATTACTCATGGCTGACTAACATTAAGCTCTCTGCCTGCACCATGACATTGTTTAATTGAATCACTCAAATTTGGCTGCAACAGGTAAAGTTTGTGGCAGGGGCAGTCAGATTGGTGCACCACCTGAAACTGCATTCTAGGCTGTACCGGAGGCCGATAACGATGCTGCTGCTTTATCAAAAATAGTGTTTGTACATTAGCTCGTTAATGCTCGATAGCACGTCTGCTTGTGCTCTCTCCGTCGTTCTGCCACACACACACACACACACACACACACACACACACACACACACACACACACACACACACACACACACACACACACACACACACACACACACACACACACACACACACACACACACACACACACACACACACACACACACACACACACACACACACACCTCCTCCTGATCTCTGCCTGGTGGCGCACACACATCTCTGTTTTGAATGTAAGACATACAGCCACTAATATTTAAGTCAGTCTCGCTCAGCAGTGAAAAAAAACCTCAGAGTTTATATTCTCAAAGATCTATTATAAGCTTGTCAACGTCTCATCTTTGTTGCGGAAAAAAGGTTGTTGACGAACATATTTTTTGTTACTGTGTTAACACTTCTACGGATTGAGGGAAATCAGCGCCCACGATTCATTGAGTTAAACGGTCTTTAATATTATTTCTGCACAACTTTAATGCTGTCTACATTTTGCAAGTTGTGCCGTAGCCCCTTTGTAAGATATATATATGTTCTACACAGGGTTATTCAACAAAATCACCTGCATCCACTCTTGGACTGTTTTCAAGGGTTTCAGAATCGAACAGGATATAAATGTGCAGCGAGTTTCAAACTAGAGCCGCACACACTCACACCTGCTCTTCCCTCAGAAGCTGTGTGAGATCTAAGAATCCCTGGCAGCCGGCCCAGACTCGTGAACATGTAGGAGGACTCCCACACAGAGCACAAATAAGATCTCACCATTTAATAACAGCCACATGGCACTGTGTAACAAACACTATTAATTAAAAACTTCCACACTGTAAGTCTGTATATGGAGTAATAAAACCTCTTTATTGTAAAATCTGTTGTGCAGCCATGAAAAGTCTCAATCTTAAATATCGGTAATCTAGGGAAAACATCTGGGGACAACAATGTGTCAAAGAAGTGAAAATTATCTAAGAATTACATTCTCTGTACAACTATAAACATCAACTAAGTTTTCAAAGTTTAGGGGTCAGAGCTACCACCTGCTGTATTTTGTTCAGGCCACAGAGAAAACTCCTGCACTGAAGTGTTTTTGTTTTTGAAGTGCACAAATTAAACACACTCCTCAAGTGTTTGAGAACGTTGCAAAGAAATCAATGCATCCAAATGAAATCAAAGGCAAAATGAATTATAATAAAGACTGATAAATCAGACTATAAAAAGATTGAAGTTCGTCAGTAGAGTAACTAAAGACTAAAAACTGGGGCATGACGACGTCACCCAACCATACTGCATCAGTGCCCTACAGTACACATCGCATGTGAGGCTTAACAGGGACGTCAGTATTCTGTCTTCAAACAGCGATCTGTAAGCGACTTATGTGTGAAGGAGCTATCTTTGAACACATCCCTTGTCCAGCTGCCTCATCAACCCAACATGCTGTTTTTCATGAGATCATTTTTGTGTACAACGTGTAAAAAAAAGTTAACTTAAATTTCCATTTGAAAATCAGATTTAGAGATTACATCTGAAATGAAGTTCATGTACAGAGAATGTTTTGGTTTCAATATGTTAACAGGGTTATTCAGTAGTTTTGAGCCTGAGATTTCCTCTTGTTTACACCTCAACACTCCTCTGTGTGAGGGAACAAACACATCCGTCATGATTCACACAGCTTTCAGACTTACCTCCACATCGTCCTCGTTGAAACCGATCACACTCAAAGCTTTCCGCACCACCTTCCAATCACTGCGGTCGTTGATGGAGCTCACTTTGGGACAGTTACCCTTTAGAAAACACACAAACATAGAAACATCAACAACAGATCCATTAAAAGGCCAGCCGAAAATATCTGCTGATATGAGCATATCAAGTGACTATCAGTATCGGATAATTTTATTGCAGCTTTGCGATGATATTTGTAGATTTATCGGTATCGATATCGGTCCAGAAATCTTTATTAATTTAATAATTTATCGGTCGGGTCCTACTCTGAACACAGAGTGAAGTTTCTGTGCAAACTCAATAAAGTAGGTGAAGTGTAAATAGGTCTTAACATGTAAACACCTGTTTATATGTGATGTAAACACCTATTCTGGCAAACACAAGTTAAGTGTTGTTGCTCAGCAGCTGTGTGTGTGTGTGTGTGTGTGTGTGCTCTATGAGGGAAGGTACAGCTCAAGCCTTAAGGCTGATTTTCTCCCTGAGGAAAGTTGCGCCCATCACACTGAGAGAGCCTATTAACCACGACTCCCACTGGACACACACACACACACACACACACACACACACACACACACACACACACACACACACACAAGACAGTGAGAAAGAGAGCAGTTTCTTCCCTGCTGTATTTACAGCCTTGTTAGACTTAAGAGCCACATTGACAAAGAGGCACAATCAAAAAACCTCTTTCTTTCCTAAAATATGTGTGGGAAACACAGTGACATGACTTGCAAAGAATAATTTCTGCAGACAATGTTTCCCTTTCTTAAATAATTACTTACTATCTAGTCCCAAATGAGCCACGTGTGGGTCGAGAGCCGCGGGTTGAGTATCACTGCTCTAAAGCTACGAGCTGATTCGGGTTCGATTCATTAAAATGCAGATCGATTCATTGTGAATGGATTTGATTTGATCAAATAAAAATATGTTTTTTACTTTATAGAACTGATTAAAAAAGATTAAAGCTAAATTATTTCAAAATAATGTGTTCGTTACTTTTTTTATTTAAGACACACAAGACTTTTCCATTTTTTTCTTGCTAACTTTTGCTCATAGGTTAGCTATTTATTCAAGTACATATTACTCAATTTGGAGAGCAGGTATGTGATTGGAAAAGGACAAAAAAGCTGCAAAATATATTGATCACAGAGCAGGGAAGAACAAACAGCCCTTTTGACCTCTTTCTGTCTTTTGGTTGAAGATGTAAGCCCTTCCATTGTGTTTCTCGCACCACACATATAGGGACAGTACTTCATCTTCCACTGTGCTGCTTCTGATGAACTTGAGGACTTACTTTGACCAGGTACTGGTACTGCTGAGGGTTCCTCTCCAGGCCGAGGCGTCTCAGCAGGTCCTCCTCTCCTCCCTCGATCAGCTGGTAGAAAATGTGGAAGTTTCTCTCGCCGTGGTTCTGGTGGGCCACGCGGGATTTCTCCAGCAGGTAGTTGATGATGTGGCCTCCTACGGGGGCTCCCTGCCGACGGGATAAAAGCCGGGGGGAGGTGGGGGAGGAAGGGGAGGAGGAGGAGAGGATGAGGCTGGGGTACTGAGGTTTGACGTAGGATTGATACAGAGTAACATGCAGGTCGACAGAGTTTTTAATGTCCATTACTGATCTCTTAAAATGAACTGAACATAGTCAGATTTCACTTTTTGAAATGTTAATGTTAAATCCAGCTTTAATTAAGGCATCTTTAATGAACACTTTCACTAAATGAAGCTCCTTCGAGGAACTCATTCAATATAATTTATGCACCCCCTGTGGACAAAGAGGAACCTCTAATCTCTCTGCTGATTATGTCCTGTCCATGTGTCAGTGTTGTTTAATGACATAAAAATCTCCTCCTGCTGTCTTTAACAGTCAAACATATCACCCTCAGTGGATCTTTTTTAATGGAAAGTGTAAATAAAGGCTGTTTCTGCAGCGTGACGTTAATTAATTCATCTGACACCAACCATGTCCCGGAGGTACAGACATAAAGAAAAGTAATATGTCTTCACTCTGATGGTCTCATTTGCTTTTGATAAAACAGAGTTTTGAAACTGAAATTCTGACATGTTTCAATATAATCTCCATTTATGAAAACCTGTTTCACCTTGCTGTTTAAACAGTGAAACAGCTTGCTCTGATGTTTAGCTTCTTGCAGAGTGAAGTGAAAGAGGCTGCCTCTGTGAATCTGTTGTAAAAGTGTTCTGCTCACCTTGAAGTCGAACTGGATGTCCATGTACTTGCCGAAACGGCTCGAGTTGTCGTTACGCAATGTCTTGGCATTGCCAAAGGCCTGGAGGGAGGAGAGAGCAGGAGGAAGAAAGGAGAGAGAGGAGTGAGGACAGAAAGATGAAGAGGTAGAGAGATGGAGTTTGATGAAGACAGAGAGGTGAATGAGGGGGTGAGCAGTAAGAAACAAAGTTATATCTGCAGTGTTTGTTTCAGACAGCAGCACATATTGCAGGACACATACAAACACACACACTTCTGTAGGGCATCTGGTAGAGACACTCCAGACACCAAATCAAGCATTTCTGTAAACTCTCTCTCCATCCTCCAAAACCCATCGTACACACAGATAACCAACAATCTGGGGTTTCATTTATAAAGCAGTGCGTAGAATTCATACTAAAAGTGTAGGTACAGCAAAAACCTGAAAATGGCGTGCACCAAAAAAAAAAGGATTTACAAAACCATACATACGCACACCTGCAGGCAATAATCCCTTTAAAAATCTGAATATGTGGGCACATGGATCAGCCTCATATTCCTCCCCTGACTCCCCCTACGCCCACTTTCAACCATGAACGGTCAATGCAAAGCACCTCTAAATAAAAACAACTGCTGACAGATAAAAGGTTTGATCCCTGATTGTGTTTACAAAAGGCGAACAATACTATGAGCTTGATGTGAAAAATTATGTAAATTCATTCAAAAGAATTTGGAAAATATAACTATAATTATATTAAACTACTAGTAAAATATAAATATGAGATGTTTTTATAGTGAGAAACGTGTGCAGCTTTGTAGAAATGTGCATTAACCAGAGTAGGATGGTTTGCTGGATGGGAAATAAGTTGACTAGAAAGAGACACAGAAAAAAGACTAAATGTGCTTTAATGTGAAGCCTTTGAGTATTTCTGCACATACTGTACACTTTATCTTAAATTGACAGCTATATCATATCATTCTGGTGTTTCAAACTTTATGCACTTTATTTTAAATCAGATGTTAAAATCAATAGTTTGAAGGTTATTTTGTGGATTTGGGTTTCCACTGGCTTTAAATCTGTTTTTTTTGCTGTTTTACAAAATAAAACTTCTCACAGATTTATCGACTGCGGCGTGGTCTCACCTCCAGCACTGGGTTGGACTGCAGCAGGCGGTCTTTGACGGTCTGCACCTGATCGCTTGCTGGACAGGTGACAGCATAGTACTGCAGGATCTTCTTTGAAGCCTCCGTCTTACCAGCACCGCTTTCCCCGGAGATGAGGATGCACTGGTCCTTCCTCTCTGTCCTCAGGGAGCGGTACGAGTTGTCTGCCACGGCATAGCTGCAGGAGCACAGAGACAGATTTAATCAGAACGATGTTTTTGTCAGGACTTTGATTTTTAAATGGGAGATTAAGTTGAATTTAGGCTGTGTCAGGTTTGACAGATACATAACCACTCGACCAGAGTGATGCATAGTCAGCACAGACATGTGGATGTTAACCTGCAGGGAGGAGTTAAGGCTAGCGGTGCTAGCACTGTTCATGTTACCACAATCTGCAGACCAATTTGACACTGTTTCCCTGCAGAGTAAAAAAAGCCCCAACGTGCCAATCATTTCAGCTGCATTTAAAATAGCTGTCAATTAGGGCTGGGAGTCTTTGGGTGTCTCAAGATTCGATTCGATTTCGATTCTTGGGGTCACAATTTGATTCAGAATCGATTTTCGATTCAACACGATTCTGGGTTCATGATTCAAAGTCTGTTTTTCAATTAATACATACTTCAGGATCTACTCCAGTCATCTATGAGACTGGCTGAATTTCGTGTTGCTGTATATGGCATTCTACTGACTTAAAGAGCTATTTTGCAGGGAGTGACTGATAAGCCCCAAATTTTTTTTATAACAATAAAAAAATAGATTTTTGGAAATTATGAATCGATTTTAAATCTTAGAAGAGAAGAACCTCGATTTTTACATAAATCAATTTTTTTGTCCACCTCTGCTGTCAATTATGTTATTAACTAACTGTTTAGTGTCTGTAGAATTAAGATGATACTGTTTCAGACAGTGTGTAGCCATGTTAAATAACCCATGCTCTATTTTGTCTGCTTCCTGAGTGTTTTCTTATCTTTAGACTTCTCCACTTGTCTGAATTTTAATTTCCATTTGATTTAAAGGGAAATGAGTCACTAGGAACATCTCTGGTCATGTTGTTGATGTTCCGTTTAAAAAAATGTAGCATACCAACTCTGTTGGAAAAGTGGCGTCTGGTTGTGACATATGATGTCATCTCAGAGTGTGTGACCAGTCGGACAGAGAGAGAGCTGCCAGTGTGAATCATAAAGTCCAGACACAAGCACAGAATCATTATTCAGCCTGCCTCTGCTATCAGCATTGTTCAGATGTTTGGACACATATTTGAAACAAGACTAATGGATTGAAGATAAAGCCAGGTGGGCCCAACATGTGTGTCCACTATATGTGTGATATTTCAGGGGGGGGGGTCTGTGGGGGTCAGGCTCAGGTCAGAGGAATCTCCTCTAAAAGGGAGGAAACTTCTCGCATGGTGCCATCATTTGCTTACTTTTCTTTCCACCTCTCCCTCCCGTGTTCTCTCTCCAACACTTCATCCCTTCTCCCCAAACAAACATCGTTCTTTCCACTCAGAGGGAGAGAAAACATTTGGCCTCATGCTCAAGTGGTGAAGTAACAAGAGAGAGAAACTAGCCGGGGGTTAGAGCTTAGAGATTCTGACAATACACCACTTTAACTCTCCATGACGCCATGGATTTTTCTGTCGCCGGCTGACCTATAGGGAAGGAATTCCCTCACATTTCCTGTCAAACAAACACTGTGCTTCATGCCAACACGCCTGCAAACTGTCTGAGTGAACATTGACCTCATTCACCAACATATTCCTAAGAATCTCCATAAGATTTGTTCTAAGTTGTTCTTTAGAAGATTTCTTAGAAGCCTCTCCATCAGATTCACCAACATGTTCTTAAATGACCTGTTGTTCCCAATTAGCTTAGGTAACCGCCCCCCGTAAAAGGGCATGAGTGAAGAGCCCTGCAGACAGACACACATGCTGGTAGCAAAAAGGTCGTGGAGATGACTAACGGAGGGCTAAAGAAGGAACCGATGGAGGTTATGATGCGTCCCCATGTACAGAGGCTGTAGTCCTCTTTGCAGCGGATCAGACCTCGGCCCTTTGCTGCAGGTCATCCAACCAATCGCTCTCCTCCAAACCCGTTTCTTTTTAGCTGTCCTATCCAATAAATGCTAAAACGGCCCCCCCCACAAAAACGTAAGGATGCACACCAGATAAAGTGGAAAAAACTGTTAGATCTAAAATCTGAGGGGCAAAGAAAAAAAAACAGAACCAGAAGAGAGACACTGAACATATTCATTCACATGACTGTGGCCTACAATTATTCCAAAAGCTGACGCTGCACAGTGATGACCATGTCACAGATTTGTCAGTTCATTACCCGTGTGTGTAGGTAGGTACGTTTAGTCGTAAAGAGGACACTTATTGATAACATTTATCTACAATTTGTTACCTTATTGCTTAGTTTATATTCATACCTAAATGTTTTGGGGTTTAGACTAAGCATAGCAGAAATGAATTTAAAGTTGACTTTAAAAGAACTTATATAAACATACAAGTGGGTTTAAAGAAGACATTTCTTCCTGAGAACGGTTTGGTGCATGAGGCTCCATGGGAGCTTTAAGTACAAACCTGACTATGAGAAAATATTCCCATGAATACTAAACATAAACAGTGTGAAAACATTCAGAAAGCAGGTGCAGCAAACATGAAATCATCTTCATTAAAAAGCTTCAACAAACTCCAGATTTACAGTAAACAGGCTGTCCACAGTGAAGGATGTAAACTATGTTTAGCCAAATCTGATTTTTTTCTTTTTACCTGTAAGAACAAAAAACTACAATTAATCATTCCTCTTTGATTCATGATTGTTAAAAATGGAGGAACTTAACAGATTGTTAACAATCTCACAATCTGAGATCACAGTCTGTGGTCGTGCTCTATAAATGACATCAACACTTGCTCACAGTGAATTTACCTGAATATTTCCTGCTAGACACAAGGAGGCTTTCAGGGAAAACTTTGGGTAAAGTAGGAGTGAAATATTCGTCTGCTTGCGTTCACTCATGCAGCTAACCCAGAAATGTCATGATTTTTGTGTGAAAGCAAAAATTGCTGTGTACTGTAAAGTGTGCAGAGACTCTTACATGTGTGGGGAGACCTCGTAGAAGTTGACTCCTCGGTATCGCTCCATGTGGTTCTTGGTGTAGATCTCCAGGTCTTTGTATGGGTTCACAGACACCAGCACGGAGCCAATGTACGTCTGACAGAAAGGGAACATACAGTCACAACGCATCTCAAACACACAAAGATTTTATTCCATCAGGAGGTCTGATCAACAACAGTAAGCTAAAGAAACCTTTTTCTGCTACTTTAAAAGAAGGTTATGTCTTTAAAGGTTTCTGGGAGGAGAGAGTCCTGACATGGTTGGACAATGCTGTGCATTCTGGGTATTCATCTCAGATATTTTACAACTAAGAAGAAGATTGAGGGTGTACTAGAAGACTTTTGTCTCTCACACACTCAGAGTTTGACAGCCAGCACTCGGTCGTCCAAATTGGTAATCATCTATTTTCTACCATGATCAGGGAATCCAGCTCACTTTTATCCAGATGGTTCAAAGAAAAACTGGATAGGAGCAACCTGATGAAGGTACAGACTTTTAAGGATTTCTAAATCCAGATTAGCAGGGCCCTAATCCAACAGGATCCAGTTTGAAAGCAGCCCTCTGCTGGGATCAGGATGATCCTGATTTTCTGGATCATAGCTACTATATCTCAATCCCACTCAAATTTTAAACAACACAAACTGGAAGTTTGATCATGATAAAAAAAACAGGATCGGATTATCTAATCCTAACCGGTTACGTATATACTTTTTTTATTTAAAAAAACCTGACTGAAAGATTGACTCATATCCGATAGCTTGAATCCTGTTAGATGACTTTTGACCAACCAGATGGAAAATATCTTTAAATTTAAGCTTTAAACATGGAAACTGATAAAAACGTCAAATATCATTAATGCATTAATCTGGTTCAAATAATCAAACAAAGGTAAACTCGTGACACTCACATAGATGAGGTTCTCTTTGAAGCGTTTGCGCAGGTTCTCTATGAAAGCCGCCTCGCTGGTGTAGTTCTCCAGCAGGACAAAGTCCTGCACGCCCACCCGGTCTCTGGCTGTCAGGGCCGACTCCATCATAGCCCGGACACCGTCACTAGCCACCACCTGGAGGAGAACCAGCAGGTTAGTGAATGAGATAAATACAATACGCACACACACACGCACACGCACACACGCAGACACGCACACACACACACACACACACGCACACGCACACACGCAGACACGCACACACACACACACACGCACACACACACACACACACACGCACACGCACACACGCAGACACGCACACACACACACACGCACACACACACACACACACACACACACACACACACGCACACACGCACACACGCACACACACGCTCCTCCTGATCTCTGCCTGGTGGCGCACACACATCTCTCCTCTCCCCTGCTTGTATTTTGACGGATGGATTTTGATTATCCATCCTCAGAGGCGAAGGAATGAGGAGGAGAGTAAAACATCAATTTACATCACACCAACTAAGAGATGCAAAAAAAATAAAAAATTCCATCCATCCATTATTATACCGCTTGTCCCATTTGGGGTTGTGGGGGCAGGAGCTGATCCCAGCTGTCATTGGGTAAGAGGCGGGGTTACAGACTAGACAGGTCACTTGTAAATTACAGGGCTGACACAGAGACAGACAAACTTTAAACACACTCACACCTACGGGCAACTTACAGTCACCAATTAACCTAACTAGCATGTCTTTGGACTGTTAGAGGGAGCTGGAGGACTGGAAGGGAACCCAAGTGCATTGTGAAGAACATGCAAAACTCCACACAGAGAGGCGCTGTCTTCCCTGGCAACACCTCTAACCACTGACTGAAGGTGGAGATATAGAATCAGGTGTGGAATTCAAACTATGACACAGATGATATCTTCTTTTTTTTACCACAGGGCAGGAAAAAAAAGATGCTTGAGAAGACAGATGGAAATGGGGCAACATGTCGATGACATTGTGGAAATATTCTGACTTTTTTAGATTAACATAATGTGATTTGTAAAAAAAAAAAAAAAATGTTAAGGGAAGGGAATATTCACTGATCCATCTTTGCACCTTATTTACACAGAAGAAGGGTAAGAAAAGCTGAGATGCCAACTTGCTACTTTTTCCTTTCTTATTTTTTTCCTGGCTCTATATGAGACACATTTTATAATTTTATCCAAAGCGGTTGCCCAGTGTCAGATCACACATGAGCCAATCTTAACAAGCAAAAAGTACAGAAATGTAGTCAATGATGAAATCAGAGGATCCTTTAATGTTTGCATGCAATTGCAATATCTGTTGATATGATCAAATCAATGAGTTAAGACAAGAGGGCACCTCTTCCAACAAACTAAACTCATCCTCTGCTTATTAGTACGAGAAGAATCCCCAGGATGTGAGGCCTCTGTCTTAAAGCTGTATTATGATGAAAGCCTCTCTGATACAAGAAGCTCTCCACATAAATACTGAGGGAAAAATGTTATGACAGAATACAAACACTTATCAGGGACCAAGAGAGATAAAGAGCCTGAAAGTCACTTGGTTCACTAAATAACTGTGCTGGACAAAAATTCAGAATAAAAGCATTGTGTTAAAATGTGGCTGCTAGTCTCATCATTTACGTGCTGGACATCTCTGGATAGCTCGAACTATGCTCATGAGTCACAAATCGACTTGTTTAGTTCATCGTTCACAAAGAGTATTTGCACGTTCACTGAATGCAGCACACGAGAACTTAGATCTGACCAATTAGACTCGGTGTGGTTGCATTGAAAACATGATGTGGAATTTCAGTGATGTGGGCATTTAGGCATTCATTAAATCTCCAAATAAAAGTCAAAGCCTGGAGTCAACGTTTGTTGCAGTACAACCATTTGCACATCCGTCAGCTCTTCCTGTCCCTTTAGCTCGAGCATCACATCTTTTGGGACTCTAGTGAAAATCTGAACCCCCCCTCTCTCAACCAACAATAGAGCACATTCAGACCGATGCCAAGAACCACCGTTTGAAGTCTTAAAACATTCACAGACCCCAAACTAAAAAACAAAGAGAAGACTTTCTGTTTGTCCAAAGTTTTCTTTGAAACAACCCCTTGGTCATTTTATGTCCCTGAGAAAGTTCAAACACAGATGAGGAAACGCATCACTCAAAGCAAAAATGCATTACAGCCAGGCTGCACCATGTCTTAAAATACATAGCAGAAGTTAAGACTCAGAAGCGAGCACAGCAACACTTACATGCTTGAGATCATCGACACGTTTGCCAAGGAAGCCGTTTTCTAAAATAGAGACTTGAGTTTTACGCATGAGATTGCGAATGTTAGCCACATCCATATTTAACTTGTAGTGAAACAGACAGAGCTGACAACGAGTTGACTTTTACTCGAAGGTTAGTGGCCGAGGCAACTGAACTGGGACACACACACACAGAGTGCAGCAGGTGTTGTTGTTGTGCTGAGCAGTACAGTACCCAGTCTTCATCCCTCAAGAGAGAAAAACAGAAAATAAAAGAAAGACAGAAAGAAAGAGAAGAGAAATGAAAGCTTGAGGGAGGAGAGGACTGTTAATTAGTGCTCTGTGAGACAGGAGGGAAAAGGAGAGATGGAGAGAGACAAAGAGAGAAGAGTGGAGATAAAGCCTGGGGTTGTTTTAAAATGATGAACAAGAGAAGTATTTAAAAAGTAGTCAAAAGTGTACAAGAAGGAGGAGGTGTCAAATAAAGGGGGCTAGCATGGTTAGCATTATCTCATGCCACAGATCCTTATTCCCTGCTAAAGAGCATAAAAAGAGCTTCAATCTGGCAGCATTATCACAAGATACCACCCTGGAGCAGAAGATTAATACCAGGGTCATAACTCCAGTCCAGCTACATCGCTCCTTTTAAACTGTACAGGAAAAATAACAATACTCCCTGAAATTCCTCACAGCACTGCCCCCAAACACCAAACACATTAATACATCTTATGTGTGATACCTTTCTGATATCACATGTTTTAAAACGATACAATCTCTCTTTATTTTAATGAGCAAAAGTACTGAAAAGAACCAAAGCTATTAAAAAATGACATGTATTTCATGAGAGAGGAATGAATCCATCAAAAAAATGGAAGCAAACAAGCTATGCTTTTGTGTAGTTTATACAATATGCAGGATTGTGCCTGTAATTTATGTTAATGTAAAACAATAATTATCCAATACTGAGTGCCTACAACTTCTATTTTGTTGTTACCTTCAAACAGGTAATGATTTAATTCGATTTTTACGAGAATCATGTACAATTTTACAATTCTGTTGTCGTGACAACCTTACTGGTAACAAACAATGCTGGTCAGATACACACACACACACACTTGGTAAATGAGGTTGAGCTTATATAGCCCTTTTCCACCGCAGGTCACACCTACACATTCACACACTGATGGTAGAGGCTGCTGTGTAAAGAGTTCATCAGAAGTAATTAATCCCATTCATACACATTCATACACATTCATACACATTCACACGCCACTGAAGAAGCAGTGGGAGCAACTTGGGGTTAAGTGTCTTTCCCAAGGACACATCAGACATGTAGCTGCAAGGAGATGGGGATCAAACCCTGACCCTCGAGTTAAGAGACGAACGACTCAACCAATGAAGCCACAGTCGCCCCCTCTATCAGCCAACACCCCCCTCTCCCCCCACACCCACACATACAGCTGCAGTGTCTTTGCTTTCTGCAGGGATGTGTGAATCTAAAGGTCAGCAGAGCTCACAGCGTCCTGTGTGACAGAAACAGATGTTTTAGATGTAGGAAATGCAAACTCATGCATGTTTGTGTTATAATGATTTACAATGTGTTCTTAAACTATTTGTTCTTTTGTCTCTCTGGTTGATTTTGCAGCGCACTTTGTTACCGTGGTAATAGTAAGTGAAGTTGAGTGCTGCACAGAAACACTTGATGAGAAGCTTATTTATCAGAAAACAGCAGCTGGTATTTGTGTTCACGCTGCAGCTAAACAAACTGACATTGTTTTTTATCAGAGGTCGGTTTTTATTATCCGCTTGAAGAGAGTTTGATGACCTGTTGCTGTGACATAGGACTGAATTACTTATGAGTGTTACAGTGAGACTGGGTAACAAACAAATTAATGGCCCCAGTTTGTTTTTTTACTGAACCTGTAGAAAAACATTTTGGTCGTACTTTTAACCATTAATAAGTTTGTAATTAGCATAGAAATGAGTAACAAAGTGGCTTTTATTCACACACACACACACACACACACTCACGCCGCTGACTCCGTTTTGCCTCGGTTACTATCTCCGAAGCATAACCAATTTTTCCCCACACCAGGGACACAAGAGTATGATCTTGGACTGTCAATGTCAAAGGGACTTGAGGCTTTTAAAGAGACAAGAAACATCATGAGGTGATTATGAGAAATCTAAAAAATGAAGACTAACTTCATGTGTTTGCTGTTTCTGCTCTTTTACTGGCTGTTAGATTTATACAGTATCTATATCCAAATTTAAACTATGCAGATATTATGGCAGTCTGAGAGTTAAGGGGGTCACTTTTCTCTCAATATCTGTCTCCCCCAAACATTCGGCTTTTTCTCTCCTGAAGGTGCATTTAAAGTACTAAGGTTGTCAAAATTTTGGATCCTTTTCTAAATCATGTGTTTTAAAACAATGAAATCTCTGGGACTTTCCGATGCTCTATGGGTTAAAATAACGCTTTTCTTTTTTTTTTTTTTTACAGCTTCAATGCAGAAGTTGCATCGTTTTTTAACACGTGGTATCGAACACTGACAGCATTATTTGCAGCTTCTTGTTAATTCTTTCTTGCCAAATACAAAGTTTTTTTCTGAGGATCAGGGAGGTGGATACACTGCCTTTCCCTTCCAGTGTAGGATCTGTGTGCTGCAGAGGAAAGAATTACGTGACAGCAGGTTCTTAGACTGAAGGTGAAATAATTCATCATCTGGAAACAGGTTAAATTAAAGTTAAGAGGAGCAAAAGTGACTTCAAAATGTCATGGTGTGTTAGAAATCCCTCCAAATATGACGGCGCCTGGGAGGAAAGAAAAACCAGAGCCTTGTTTCCTCACCTCTCCCCTCCTCTTCCTCCTCCATACATTCTACCTCTTATTCACTTTCAGTCCCCTCAGCTTCTCTCTCCATTACTTCATTGTTCCCCTGCGCTGCTTTTCACTGTTTGGCTTTCCTGCATGTAGCGCTGCACACCGGACCTCCACCCGGTCTCAGGAACACAACAAGTACCCGCTTCTGAGATGTCGTCATGTTTTCCAAATCCTGTGCAGAAAACACGGCCGCTTGCAGCCAGGTTATAGAAAGAGGAGACCTGAGAGGGACCGGCAGTCTGGCCAGGACAAACCATTAAAAGACTCCAGCCAGGTGGTTACATGATCCACTAGCCCGCATGGTAAAAGTACTGCCTTGAAAATAAAAAACACAATATATAATTTCATACCTTTTACTGAAACTGGTGTTTTGTCAGTGATTCTGTCATCCCTGATTGTTTTGTTTACATTTAAGTCTTATTTTTCCCAACTTTATTTAATACTAATTAAATACACAAACAAGTAACAAATTACAAGTTTGCAATGAATTCTGGGAATGCCTCGATTGCAGAATTCAGACCTATGGAATGTGCCTAATTGGGCGTAGTAAAGTGTGTATCAGAGCCGTCACATACTTCATGATGTGATGGTGAAACAGCTCTAAATCTATTCCCTGGATCTTGCACAGCAGACGTGTAGATAACAGGGATCATTAACAGCTTTGCCATTACATTTCCATGACTTGTCCAAGTCTTTGAGGATAATTTCCCTGACCATACATTAACAGTTTTCTGAAAAAGTCACATGAAGGGATGGGGCATTAAATGGTTACGTCTTAGGGATGACACTTTATCAAAATCTCATGGTACGATTCAATAATATCACAATAACAAGTCCACAGTACGATATATGGCTTGTTCTTTTTTTCTAAAGACCTATTAATTCATACCATCACAGGTCCATAAGGGTATTCAGACACTTTTGTTCTCATGAAAATGACTATACTGTTACATCCTCATCACATCTTCTAGTCTTCAGAGCGCTTTTTACACCGCAGGTCACACCTACCCATGCACACCATTCAAACATTGATGGCAAGTCTCGTTACTTTCTCACTCACTTTTTTACTTTTCTGCTTCTTGTTATTTCACCTCCCTGTGGTTTCTCTCTCTTTCTAAACGAGAGACTGTACGAGCATGTCAATGTGAAGCAGAGAAAGGAGGAGAAAGCAGAGGGATTTGATCATCCAGCCAGCCTGAGAACAATAGCAACTCAACCTTTACATCGCCCTGGGTGCGTGCACAGAGCTCAGATGTCACACTGTTTATGTAAACCTCCTCTGACCTGCTGCTTTCAGTGCATGCAGAGCTCAGGATGGAAGCACTTTTTAATAATGTGGTTTGCAAATGGCTTAAGTCTCAATTCTGACACGTTTATCACAGATATACTTGTGTGTTTTTTTTCAACTTTGTATGGCACTTGTCTACTTGTCTTGATGGGATTGAAAGTCACTTAACCCTAAACAAGGAGGTCAAACTAACTTTTCACTCTATCTGCCAATGGCTGGGAAGCCAAAAATGTTATATTTAATTAAAATATATTTATATGAGGCTGATTTGTACCACAGAGAGGCATTAGCTGTCGCAGTAAACCAATCTCCATAAACTGGAGCAGGACAGCATCACTAACCACTGCTGTCTACCTGCAGCCCCCGAGGAGCCGCGGCTCAACACTGGGAAGTCTGGGTTTGTTGTGTGATGGTCCGCAGGAAACATAGCACTTAGCAAAAAATTATAACAACCTCCTCTGAACCAACCAACAAACACTTCACGTTACTAAATGTTGCTCTGTTTGGAACCTGCATCACGTCAGGTAAAAATGTAAACGTGCATTAAACATAGAGTTTGACGAACAGCTTGATTAAAAAAGGGGGCGCCATCAGGCCGATGGTGGGCAGCAAGGGTCAAAATATGCAATACAAGTACTGACGGTCACATACATACAATACGCATACAAAAAGGGCTCACAGTTTGTTTTATATTGATAGGGGGAACCCGCCAATGACCTCACTTATTTTGTCAACCAATTTAGATTTTTACCGAGTTTTGGTGAGTAGGGGGGTTCAAATTTTGGACCAAAATCCGGAGTCCAACATCTTCATGTACAAATGGTCCAGGTTAGATTTGCATAAAAGGAGACTAGAGAAGTTTTTTTCTACATTTCTGTGAGATAATACTTGTGAAACTTCTGGGATTACAACCAAAGAAGAGAAATGTGTGTTTGAGACGGAGAGACGTTTCAGCTGCTAGCAGAATGTTTTCTGCTCTTTTTCTGCATTTTTCCACAATGAAGCAGTGATCTGGCACAGATTCCTCATCTGTTCTGTACAGGCTGGTAGAGAGAGAGGGGCATGACGTGCAGAAACACTGAAAGTCGATTCAGGTTTGAGATGTGAATGTTGTCTTTGTGTGAGTGTAATAAGACTTTAATGAATCCAAGAGTGACATCAGCAGCCATACAAGAGTTTAAGGTGCCCACGGTCAACCTGAGAATTCACCGAACAAGGAAGTGGCTTTCAAATCACACCATAAACTAAAATCTGTTTACGCAAAGCCTCTAAATTTGAAGCAACAACACATTTTCAGTAGCCAGGTTATAAGCCTATATGGTGCGTCATTAGTCTCTTTGTCTTAAGCCCACTGGAGCTGATCACTGTCACAGAAAAATTACATTTGATGTTTTACACCTCTAAAAGAAAAAAGTATGTCGTCTACATCTGCTTAAGGAGATTGACAGCTGAAGTGGTTAAAGAACCGCAGCATCAGCCTCTGTTATGTTAAGAGGCAGCTCAAAAGCCTAGGGATGTGGATGTTTGTAGAGTTGCTGAAATGATTGGTATTTAGACGTTACAATAACAATCTAAACTAAACACGACTCTTTGGGTGCTGGTGGTGCAGTGGTTAATGCATGCGCCCCATGTACAGAGGCTGTATTCCACCGAGCAGGCGGCCCGGTTCAGGTCCGACCTGTGGCTTCTTTCCCGCATGTCATTCCCATTTAACACCCATACAGGATCCAAGTGTATTCCTGTTTAGAGTATGATAACGATGGAAATGCCCCTCCAGGCTGAGCAGGCTGCATGTTTTCATTTCAATCCCGCGAGGCAGAAAAAGCCGCTCCGCAGAGCAGTCAGACAGGTGAGACGGGTTGCAGGCTGCAGAAATGCATCCAGCCATACCTGAGGGCATGTGGGCCAAAACAACACAACCAGCAGATGGAGCTCTTTATAGATACCTGCTTCACTGGGCACAAGGGCTTTCACAATACCAGAAGTTTAAACTTAGATATCAAACTTGTAAAAGCTTGCAAAAGATTGCAACTTTCACTGCAATTCTTTATTTACAAAGCTGCTGCAACATCAGACAATGCAGGCTGCAGTGAAATCTAGGAGGGACTGAAAAACAGAAAAGATTTCATTCATCTTTATAGACGAGCAATAGGATTTCACTTTCAGTTGCAATCCGCCTTTAAGCAGCTGGTGAATAGTGAATATCTTGTTTGTGTTAATAACTGGATCTTTTGCTCTGTCTGTTGAATAACTATGTTTACCTTGAACATAAATAAAAACACCTATTACTCATTACTCATTCATATGAGACAGCTAGAAGTCAGCAGGTCAGAAGCAAGAATTTAGCAGCACTCCCTTACCCGACCCCATCGAGACTCCATGGAGAATCAGCTCTGTAGTCCAGGCACAATAATCCAAAAGCATTCAGACACTTTTCACTTGACAAAAATCGTCTGAAATGAGACTTAATGCAGCGTAGAACAAGTCACAAGTCTGAAGAGAGCGAGGCGAGTCCATCCTGAACTACCTATTGGAGTTGGAGTCAGACACCCAATGACAAACTGTGTCAGAAATCACTCTGTGCATTGTGCTCTCCCGAGCAGCCTGACAGTTACACACACACACACGCACGCACGCACGCACGCACGCACGCACGCACGCACGCACGCACGCACGCACGCACGCACGCACGCACGCACGCACGCACGCACGCACGCACGCACGCACGCACGCACGCACGCACGCACGCACGCACGCACGCACGCACGCACGCACGCACGCACGCACGCACGCACGCACGCACGCACGCACGCACGCACGCACGCACGCACGCACGCACGCACGCACGCACGCACACACACACACACACACACACACACACGCAGGAGCAGAAAAGAAGGCTCCGAAAAATTGAACAAATCCATATGTCTGCGTGTGTGAGAAATAAAGAATGTAAACCGGGGAAGCAAGCTTGGGAAAGTACCTTCAGAACCAACAAAGAGGCATTGAAGCTTATTGAAATGTGTCTTCAAACAGTTAATCTTAATCTATGTGGTTTTAAAGTAAGGTACATCATTAGGGATCTACTATAATCTGAATAGAAACGGCTGATTACTTTTATAAACTCATTTCTGCTCCGCTTGCTTCGCAGAAATGTGGGCGTGGCTGATGACATTTTTGATTGACATCTGCCGGGCTCCAAACACACTAATGTGACTCACTGTGCTTCCCTAAACTTTACATTTAGTGTTTCTACAATGCACACAGTTTAAAGGGAGTGCTGCTTGTGTGAAAGCAAACAGCCACTTTACCCGGACTATTTCCTCATACATTTTCTACGTGATGTGACGGTGAGCTGATGTGAGAATGCACCAGGAAATATTCTGATAAATTAACCACAGTATGCATGTCCAGTGTAGGATTTGTCCTCTCTGAGCTGATCATGGTCTAAACTTCAGGGCTTGGTTCAAAGCTATCTGATAGCTTTAATCCTGTTTGATTACTTTTGTGCCCTGAAGATGATAGAAACTGCAATGATGAAAGTCATTTCTAATACTCACTGTCACTGAATGCCAAAGAATGCTGCTCGGCCACACAACACCACTGAGTGACTGCCTCGCCCCAGGGCAGAGCACACACACACACACACACACACACACACACACACACACACACAGACACACACAGACACACACAGACACACACAGACACACACAGACACACACAGACACACACCTTGTCAGATATCAAATAGATTCAAATTCAAAACGCTCTGACATCAAAGTGATAAAATCAGAGATGCTGTGATGAAGGAGGAGAGAGAGAATAGAACTTTTTGGGGAGATAGAAGTGTCCTGATGACAAACAAACACAGGCTGTCTCACTCACCTGCCTGCCTCACCTGTGTGTCCTTGAAGATCAAGAGCACTCAGTCAAGGTTGCTACACAAAGCAGCTCCTAACTCACACAAACTCCAACAAAAAGTTAACCCTTAAACAACACAAAACCTCATCTTCCAAATGAAAACCCTAAACTGAACTAAACTGATTTTCCACCTTCTGACAGACTTTTTCGAGTGTCTGTGTTTCTTACCAGAGGTCTGTACTTCATGGCTCCTTCCCCTGCGCTCTCCAGTAATTTGGACCGTTGTGTTGTTTTTTTTCCTCACTCCCAGAGCGCAGGAATAGTCCAGCTATAAGAATGTGGCCTCCAGTGCCGCGTCCCACCACTATTTCGCCTGGGGTTTGTTTTTAGAAGCTCTCCCCCCGGCCTAGAGACCCAGCTGCCATGGCTTCTCCTCTTACTGCTGCTCGCACACACTTGACACACACCTTGCACTGACTCTCCTGCTCGCCACTCGTTGGTCCACCTCTCTCCTCCCACCCGATAGAGGAAATAGTCCCTGTGTTAGGTGACACATAACCCCCCTCTTTCCCTCTCTCTCTCTGTTTTCCTTTCCCTGTCGCCCTCTCCTTAAGGAGGGGCACGTATCCTAAAAAACTCACCGTTGTTCCAGCACTCTGACTCTCACACACACGCGCACACACACACACGCGCACACACACACACACGCACATGCACACACGCACACACGCACACTGCTGAAGTGAGCCTGAGTGAAGCTGCTGTGTAACTTATATTCTACTTTGAACTCATGAGTAGAACAAACTCTACTCTGGGACGTAATGGACCAAGAAATGACCGTGTTTACGTTGCAGACGTAAAAAATCTGCACCAAAAAGGAAGTCTTGCCTGGAAGTCGTATAACGCCAACCTCTAGCTTCACCAGAATAAACTGAGAACTTCACATCTGGTGCCAGAGAGATTCTGGACAATGATTGCCGATGGGTTCAAAGAATGACTGCTAATAAAGAGTCAGCAAGTTTGAGCACAAAAGTGTTTCCTCTTCCTTTCCTCCTCCCTTTCTTTTTCCTCCTTCACTTCCACTCTGCAGGTTTCAAGATGAAGCAGAGCCCAGACAAGCAGCGAGGAGTCCCACTGTCATCCAGCTCACACACACACACACACACACATAATACACACACAGAGACACACACATACATGACGCACGCATGTATTCATGCACGCACAAGGACTTACCATCATTAGTCCAATCATATCATTACAGGGAGTGTTATTTCTCCAGACCAGTGTTCCACACACACCCGCATACACACCCACCCACACACACACACTCACCCACACACACACACTCACCCACACACACACAACCACACACACTCACTAGCTGCAGATCAAAGGCCTCCCCAGTCTAATTCATCTGCTTGTAAACACTAATAACAGCTGACATCTAACAGGAGATGGGCGTGTGCGGCTGAGAACGAAGAGGAAGACAAGTTTCCACTACAGTGATGAGAGGAAAGCCATCGGTGGCAAGTTTGAAACTCGAGAGAAAAGTTTTGAAAATGTAGTTCCATGACAGTGTGGACAAATGTAAATGAAAAAATGCTTGACACACAGATGAAACCTCAAGAGTCCCTGAAGCCAGAAACAGCAGGGCATTATGGACCAGAGGCCGAAAACTGAAGCTTCAAAGAGCAGAGCAGCAGCAGGAGAGCCGGGTTTTATAACCTCATTAGGATGAGTCTCTGCTTCCCGTTGATCTGTGCAAATAGTCTCATGAATCCAACAAAGTGCTGCTCACTGCCTCTTAATATTCAAAGTCTCTTGATCCATCTCACTTATGCAATATCAGGACGAATAAGAGAGAATCTTGTGTTACCTGAAGGCTTGATAAAAAACACAAGAACAAAAGAGAAGAGCAGATTATTGAGGGAAACATGGAGTTCACTTTCTTTAACCTGCCTCAATTTCTCGATTAAATGCTTGTATCAGTTACTTTTTGTTTCGCTTTTAGAGACGTACTTTTCAGATTCAGCTTTTTTCAAAAATGTCCAAAGGCAGCTGAGCGTCTGTTCTGCATTTTCTTGTTTCTCCTGTTCGTGGTAAAATTTTGCTCCGTCAACTCTGCAGCTCACAAAAGGTCAAATAAAGTCTCAGTCAAGGTCATTCCATTCATGGTCATGTTCATGCTCTTTAACACAGACAGAAAATCACTCCAAGTGTCTTTCAAATGTCACAAAAGACCTTTAAAAAATAATTGTAGCAGGGTGCTGGTAGTGTAATGGTTAGCACGTGCACCCCATGTATGGAGGCTATGGTCCTCCAAGCGGGCGGCCCGGGATCGAATCCGTTCTGTGGCTCCTTTCCTGCATGTCATTCCCCACTCTCTCCCTCCATTAAAGGCACAAAAAGCCTAAATATAAATCTTTAAAAAAAGAAATAATTGGAGCTTTAACTTGCTATAACTGCTTTTCACAACACAACTGACCATGAAGAATCATTCAGTGTTTTTCCACTTACAGACAGAGTGCAGGTGTAATCTTCATTGTGTGTTTTGGAGTACTACAGAGACAAAGGTAGGAGAAGACAAACCTTTGAAAAACAGTGTGCGCACACACCTTCTCTTCCACACTGCCCTCTGCTGATCACCCCGTGTCTAAATGAAACTTGGTGAGAAGCTGTCAGCTTTTTGCTGAGGCAGATATCACAACGCCTAAGAATAACTCCATCACCGTCTCCCTGCTCGTGAGCAGAGCAACACACACTTTGTCCTCGGCTCAGCGGTGTCAGACTGAACTTTGTACTCCTTGTTTGATCCTTCACTCCCTGAACCCCTCACTCATCTCTCTCACTCTCTTGCTCTCTCTCTCTCTCTTTTCATTGCCAGAAAAATCAGAGCCCCTGCTGCAGGAATCTGAGTAATGTTTTCCAGACGCGCTCTCTCTCTCTCTCTCTCTCTCTGTGTGTCTCTCTCCCTCTCTCTCTCACCACTGTGTGAGAATTCAGTGGACAGAAAGCAAAGACAGAAAAGAAGGTGGAACTGTTAAACAATCAACATCTTAACTATCATTTATTAATCTGTGCAAATGTCTCCCTTTAAAACTGACATTCACTGAGTGTGGCAGTCTTTGAAAGGTGTGTGTGTGTGTGTGTGTGTGTGTCTCAGTGTGTTCCTGCAGGCTCATGCTGAGGCAGCATATTTGTTGGAGGAGTTGGAGGAAGGAGGGGCCGTATCTGACCCCCCATATCTCGCTCAGCTGTCAGACTTTAACCCTTTCTTATCCATTTTTCTTATCCAACTTTTACTTCACTTTCATCCAAAACTAAAGGGTTAATCTGATATTTTGACACCTGAGTACTATCACTGTATCATTATGCATGTGGGGAATTGGGCGTGATTAATCGTTCTATTAAAAGGTGTCCAATACTAACATTAGCATATAACTCTCCCACCCCACAAGGCACACAAGCAGATTCCAGACAAATGTGCAACCCACCCAGTCGTGGCAGCCTTCCCCTCCAGCTGAGCCTCGGGGGTCACAGGTGTCTGGCTGCAACTCAGTTATTTGATGCAGGTTAAAGTTTTTGTTGCTTTTGGTATTGAAGACTTATTTGTGACTCATACCTAATAAAAAACATTCTGCTTAGGGCCTCACTTTTGCCAGCATTGAATCCCCTGGTATCAGAAACAAAATCTGTCTCTCCTGGCAGCTCACATCATTATAAAAGCTATCCGTCTTTTATAACTCTGCAGCAATAACTGATGTGACATAAAAGCCCTATGAGGGGCATAAAGCCATGGAAACAATACAAACATTGTTTTCTTTATCGGCCTTTTGGCAAACAGAGAAGCTTTTCAACAGCAGACTCTGATGTCATGTGCAACCTTTTGACCGTTAAGTTTGTTATTGTATTTACTTTAGGGGATAGTTATGTAGTCCAGATTGGAGAAGGGGTTAATGATTGTAGCCGACTATCAAATGCTCCACTAAAATATGTGTGTGGTAGGTCATCAAAAGAAGCCTAAAAAGTGTTTAAGTAGCTGCTATGTTGATGTTCTCTCCATCACTCTTATATACCACTTTGGGTGGTGGGACAAATCAAACATTATGTTGTTTACATTGTGGGGAAGGGGGGAAAAAAAAGCTTAAATCCCACTGACCGCTCCGAGGGTAACACACATGACCTCCACTCCGTGGGAAATCTGAAAAGGGAACTTGACTTTCCCCTCCTGCTCACTCGCTCTTTATTTCTCTCTCTCTCTCTCTCTCCTCGTTCCCCCTCCCCCTAAATGTTTCTTTCCTCGTTCACTTCCTCTGCCTCAGAGTTTGTTCACAGTTATCTCGGATATATTTAGACATTTTCCACTCTCATTCCGACTGCCCATATGATCCGGAAATACGGCTTGGGAACGAGTTGTCGTGTAACATCATGCCACATTAACTGGAGGTTAAAATGTAAGGGTTACTGATCTTCAGTCATATTTCTTACCAAAAGCTGCCACAAGGGAAAGACAGAGAGCGCTGTCTGTATTGCACAAATAGGATCGGAACATTTTGGTATTGAAAGGTTGCCCACCGGGTGTGTGCAATACAGACAGTTTGCAGAAGTAATTTAGATAAACAAGAAGTAACCTAACATTGAGTGCCTTTAGGACTAATATTTTCTATTCTATTGTTGTAGTATTGGAACAGATATCTATATCATTTGATTTTTACTAGAATTGCACCAATTGGATGGATGCTCATCAGCAGCACTCACCATGCTGGAAATCCTGTCTAAGCCTCACTTTCAGTCAACAACAGACTGAGAGCTGGAGCTGAGGTGGGTTTTAAGCCTCTTGACAAACCGTTACACCACGCCCACCTGTCAATCATGTCAGCTATGCGCCAAGCTATGGATAACACAAATCAAAACGAAGCCAATTTTAAAAATTCACCCTCATGATGACAAAAACTAAGTCAGACCTATTTTGTTTTTTGTACCAGGCTGTAAACATGTTTATTTATCCTGTAAAAAACAGCTTTTTGGCCAGTCATGTGTATGTGAATTCCGGTGTTCCCAGAGCCAGCCTCAAGTGGACACTCGAGGAACTGCAGGATTTTGCACCTCCACATTGGCTCCATTTTTCTAGACCAATGGTTGCCACTTGGCTTTAACAAAAGATGCACACGTTGAGCTGCCCTCAAAAGAGCACACAATGCAATGTGCCACAACATCCCAGTTGCAGCATCCTCGACATGTTACATTTAATTATGTCACACTCTGTGCCCTCATGACTCATGGCCTCGAAAATTGCATGGAAATGAAGTCATGAGAGCAAACCTGCCTGTAGAAATCCCCCTGAACACGGGGAATTTCCATTTCAACATGTGCAAACCTAGCTTAGCAACACAAGCTAATGCTAAATACTGAGAATGTTCTTTTCCCACCTAACAGAGCCTTACACTACCTATAAAAACAACAAAGGTCTGATCATTAAGGGCAGTATCTAGGTAGATTTTTTTTTTACTCTAGGTAGATTGGTCTCTCAGTAAACATTAGCGATGCATTAACCTGATACGCTGGATCAACAGTGGCAGAAACACTGACCTCATTAAGGGAAGTATCGGTTTAAACTGCTCCAGATTCCACTTTCTATTTCATTGGCCTCAGGTTATCTTTGATTCCAATAATATTTTCAAAGCAATAACAGAGATAAGACACCATTTCATTAAAAGTAATACAAATATGGTGTGGGCAATAGATTATGGGTTGCCACTTTAGCTTAGTTGGTAGAGCTGACACCTCATATCGAGGTTACAGTCCTAAATGATTAAGGTCAAAAACATCAGATATCCTTGGACAGAATCAGCCTCCAAAAGAAGCTTTAGGGACGAGGGATCTATCGGTAATGCACTGTTGCATCATAATGAGCACGCCCTCTGTTGCTCTGCTTCATTTTCAACTTCTGCTGTTAAATTTTCATCAGGCTGATGAATCCCAGGCATAAAGGATGCTGCAGACTGTGACATCAGGAATAAAGCATGGGCCCAGGCCTTGTGGCTAAATAGCACCATGAAGCACAAATCCACATGTGACTCCAGAAAGATTAGCCTGGGATGGAGCAATAATGGGAAAGTAGAGGATAGTAAAGTATGTAAAAGTTGGCACATCTGCAGGTTTATCAAGTTCAGGGATGAGAAAATGTGGTTACAAAGAGGGCCTTATCATTTTATTCTCACTGCCAGAGGCTCAAATTGTTACTAATGAAACAATACTCCCAATTAGGCAGTAATAATTACTTTAATAATAATAATATAACGAAAGAAACAAATATAAAGCTTTCTTTTGACTTTTTTTTATTCCCACATTTATATTTTCAAAGTCAAATTCAAATAGTAATGCTTAACTCAATGAGTTTAACACAGAATTAAAGCTAATTTAAGCAACTTTTTCAGTGCAATTAACAAACAATTAAAGGGTTATTAAAGGACGTTTTACCTACTTATGTTTATTTTTATCTTCTATTCTATAGATAAGTTGTACAGTGTATTTTTGCCCAAACACCTTTTTCTGTGAAAGGAGCAACATCCTGAAACCTCCTGCGGACTTCACCACTTTAAAAAGAGTCACCAAGTCCTGGTTAGTTCACTAACAGACTTCATGTATTAGGAGCTATATCACAGCTCAATGTGTGTCTAACCGTATTGAAACTGTTTCTGTTATTTATACAAAAGCTCTTCCAGGGAAAGATGTGGCTATAAACACTATGATACTTGTATTGATGTCTTCAGTTGGTATCATATCTGTCCATATTCAAATGAAACAAAAATGAATAAACAATCATAGCCCAGTGTTTCCCCTATATGCATCTAGCAGCGGAGGTGCACGGCTGCTGAAATATGACCTCTGCTGCTGATTATTTTCTTTTTATGAGCAGAGAAAGGAAAGTAAAGGAGAGGAGAGGAAACAGAGTGGAAGAGAGTAAAAGAAAGGACAGGGCTCCTTAGAAACTAAAATTAAATTAATTTGCGCAACAGACTCAAATGTGACCATCGTTTTGAAATAAATGATTCATTTTCTTTCTGACTCCTACCGTCTTTTTCCACAGCCCACAAACCAGGTAAGGACAATAGGGTGGTGTTTGGTTGATTATTTTTTTCCAGTAAATGTTAATCATTATTTTAAAGAAAATATTTATTTTTTTAAATTGCACGCAACTAAAACATTGTTCCACTTCACCTCTGCTGCTACAACGCCAACCCAGAGGAAACACTGTAAATATGTCTATTTATTTCATGCAAACAACAAAATCACTAATCAAGATTACTAAAGAAATATTTCTATTTCTCATTCCTTCATGATTGCATTTTGTCATTTGTTCTTAATTTTTACAACTTGTTTGTATTTGACTCTGGGCTGCATTGAATGAGTAGGGGGCCATTTTGATGCTAAACCTTTCAATAAGTTTATAGAAAAACATCTCTGAAGTAAGTAGAGTACAGTCGATATCATGACACCACCTGTCTCCAATTTAATATTCTCAAGAAGCATGTGGAGAAAGTGGACAGATCTACACAATAGATGGATTTAACCCTAAAGAAATACACCGGCTACTCTCAGCTAAGTTACTGTGTATGTAATGTTCAAAGGAACACACTTCTGGGGGAATTTAGGCATAGGTTGATTTATTAGTTATGAGAAGAGCGATTGATTATCCCTGCATCATTGGATTTGGGAACTGTGATGCAATCACTCAAACCTGAATGCAATACTGAAGGAGCACAAACTACGAGTTAGAAAACAAGAAGAAGTCAGCACTAAAGAGGAACTAAGAAAGAAAGTAGAGAAGCCGCCTTAAAGTTGAGAATAAAAACCCTTATTAACTCACATTTTGTCAGTCGTATTGCTTGGTAAACAGAAGTCTTTTCTAAGTGTCATGTTTTACCAGGAGTTTTCCATAGAGGTATCCTCCTTATCCTTAATGATTGAAACCAGCTCAAACTCTGAATAAAGCAGTGACATCTTTGTTTTTTGATGTCAAGGTGGGCTGTGAGCTGAGCCGCTGCTAGCTTGTTTTCCAGTGCTCAACTTTTTTAGGTTACTTCTCAAAAACAAACAGACCAGGTTGTTGATACCAGTATAACACTGAAACCAGCAGTTTTAAAATCTGTTTCTCCAACACTCCTTGGTCGACACAGGTTAACAAAAGGGGCTGCGACCTGAGCTGCTGCTAGCTTGTTTCTGGGTTATCTGCATGTCAAACAGGTCAGGTACGAACCAGTACTAACACTGATTAAAACAGTCTTCTCTTTAATTTGTGTATATGTTGTTTTTCAGACGGGCTACAAGCTGAGAGTCTTACAGCTAAAACATGAGGCTCATGTAGATGAATGAGTTTATTGTGGTGATGAACTCAAAAAAGGAAAGCATCAAATGAACAAATCTGATTGGACCTTTAAAATTCTTAGTAAGGATGGGATTGATTACTTGCAACCATCAGAAGCAGCCGCTCTTCTATCTCCTGCTCTCATGTCTTTCTCTTTGAGTTGTTCCCCTTGGCAGCAGACCTGGCTTTCTTCCTGATATTCTGCAGGTTCCTCCACCAAAACAAAACAAAGCCTGTCTTGCAACTGGTACTAATGCAAGTCATTACAACAGCTACAACAATAAATACTTCAGGAACTCTTGGCCTGTCTTTGCTGCGGAGTACAACCTTCAGTGTGAGCTGTGAGAGAAAATCCAAAGATGGCTCAGACCTTAAACCTTTGACTACAAATCAATGGCTGAACCTTTAAAGTGTTAAATGTCTGTTTCAAAGCTGTTGTAAATCTGGACGTATATCACACAAAGCAAAACACGGTCAGACCAACAAAACCTGGACATTAGCCAGACTGTCATTCCATCACCGTCTCATGCCTTCACCTCTCATTTATAACTCCCCCTTTGTAGTTTACTAATTTCCAACCTTTTTATCAGCTTTTAAATTCTAACTAGGAATGAATCTGTGACAGAAACCTGTCAGTCAAGTCAGATTTGGCTGATTAAAACTACGTTGTAATGTTTTATTTTGTATTTTTTAGAGAGGCGGAAAACAAAGTCTTGTACCCCATTCTTAAGTTTAACTTCAAGAACGTTGGCTGAACTTTTACAATCATCCAGCAGACTAATTTTACAATGTACAATCAGGATGTTCACAGCCAGCTTATTTTCTAGTTGTTTAAATGAAAAATGTAATTCTGTTTTACTAGTCCAAAAGGTAAGAAAACGCTCAGAAAACAGTCAAAATTCAGTTATAATTCTCAGAGGGTAAACAAAGTAATGTGGTTTGCTAAGTGTGGCTTCAGTCCTCCCTACAACTTAAACCACCACATGCCTGTTCTTAATGTGGCTACACATCGCCAATGTGCCAGTTAAACCTGACACATCCTTCATACAACTTTATCTCCATTTTCTACATTATCAAAATACCCGAACCGTGCTGCTCCTACAAGATGCTATCCATTCATGTTGCCTGTTTGCATCTGGGTTGTAAAGCGGGGAGTGCAAGCCCATTAACTCTAGCTACAGTCAGTTTATGGCTACTAGTGGCGAGCGGCTGCTTTGCAGTTTGAGCGCAACCTTTGACTGCTAAAGTTAGCAGCAGCTAGTGATAGATAACTACAGATAATTAAAAATTAAATGCTTTATTTAGTTTCTGTTTTAATACATGTATTTTTTCTGGAGCACCTCTGCAGATAATGTGATATCACGATGTGAATATTCAACACTGAAGGGATCCCAAAACAGCTGATCCCCACAAAATAAGCTAGCACCAGCTCATGTTGCAACCACTCCTGATGAAGAGAGGTGTCAGAGAAACACTCTAAACATGGACGTAAAGTCTCAGATTGTTTTCAATGTTTAACAGCTTTTATAGGATTTATACCAGTTATTACCTGATCTGTTTCTGCACAGGAGGGAACCTCTGCTGATTATTCCATCCTGCTAAAAATCATATGAAGAATGAGCAAGAGGTTGGTTTATTTAAGTTTACAACCTGCAATGTTGTTGCTCCTACATTGCTCAATGTACAATGATGCAGCAGAAAATTAAGTGTAGAGTTTGACTGCAAGGTCACGAAGTGTCTTCAACATCTACAACATGATGATTTCAATAGCTCACTTGTGAGGGGAACCCCAACTCCGAGAACGCTACATGATAGATAAAAATTGCTTGCTTTTGTACCAGACTCAAAATAACAACAACCTGGATGGTTCCAAGTCAGAATTTAAATAAAAGAAAATCTAGAGATAGTGTCCAGGGTGGGCAACGGGGCAAGAGAAACGAGACAAAAGGAGAATAACTGAAAAGATAAATGGCAGCACGGGGAGGAGGTGATGTCAGAGCCAAAGAATGCAAGAAATGTAGGCGGCAAACGAGAGTCGGCAACCAGACACGAGAAGGTTGAAGAGAGAGAGAGAGAGAGAGAGAGAGAGAAATATGACGAAAGAGAAGTATCAAGAAAGAGGATGAGAGGCAGGAAGCTGGTGACAGATGGTGAAAGTGTGACAGTCAGGAGGACTTAAGATACTGAACGAGTGTGTGTGCGTGTGTATTGTCTGATATAAAGTGTTTCAGCTTACTGTTGCCCAGCCCCTATATTTACATAAGGGTTTCACAGGCGGCAGATAGACTCAGACTGTTCCTGTAATGTCTCTTTCTCTTTATGTCACGGTTTCTCTCACTGTCCTTCTGTCTCTTTCTCTCTGTTTCACTTGCTGTCTTTCTTTCTCTCGCCATCTGTCTCTTTCTGTACGATCTCTCTCTCTCTCTTGCTGTATTACTCTTTTTCCATCCTTCCCTTGTTGTTTCAGTTGTTCTGTATGCCTCTGTCTCTCTCTTGCTCACTACATCTTCCTCTCCGCTGTGTCTCTTTCTGTCTCTCTCTCGCTGTCCTTCTACTTGTCTCTCTAGATCTTATACATTCCTGTATCTCCTGTCTCTCTGTCTCTTTTCTCTCCCTCATGCTCTCCCATCTCTCACCCTTCCTGCTCCTAGCTAAGTGAATCACCAAAGTGTGTGCGTGTGTGTGTGTTGTGCACGTGTGTTTATTAGTACCAGACAGATTTAAAAGTATAGAACAAAATATTTCAGCAGCAGACTAACATTTCAAGTGGGATGGACATTTTAAGATGAATCTAGGAAATTGGACTATAGAATTTAAATATTTACACACATACACAAAATAAAGAGACACTTTCTGTCACTCACACACATACACACCCACTTTTCCACTGTGGCAGTACTTCGGTCATGCAGGTCATTTCCTTAAGTCTCTAGAGTCCTCTTTTAAGTCTGTGTCCCGGTTCAAACTAAGAAGGTAACTAGCAGATTTGTGAGCAGAAGCTGCTAACTGCTATATGATCCATGCACCAAACACTGCTTTTAATTTAATAAACACCCAGTTTAAAACCTGAGGGTCCTCGCATCACAGCTGGTGCTGTCAAAGTGATGCAGCAGGCACAGTACAAGGTCAACAAGTTAGAAACAGTTATATATAGACATACAGGAGAGGCACACGTGCAACAAAATCTGAATATATTTAGGCTGGATTCCATTCAGCTTCAGTTTCAGGGTTCCTGTTTCACAAAGCTATAATGGTTGTGCACAATTTGTCCAAAAAAATATATTTTAACCACAACAACCTTGCTAGTCTGCAGCAGAATGACTAAGTTTAACTATTCATGAATATCTTTTAATAGGCTCACGATGAGGCTTAAATGTTGTGTCAGCAGTAATACGGTCATTTTCCACGAGTCAGGGCTGTAGCATCAGATCGCAATGAGTAACTAATGTGCTCGATTTTGATGTTTTCTGAGTGTTTGTGGACCTTTAGTCGACTTGTCTGTTTAATCAACAGTGAAATGAATCACTTAAATAATCACAAAAATATGTTTTTGTTTATGTAAAATAGTAATACCTGTTTGGTAAAGTGTCAGCTCTCAATGTCAAACTGTCGTGGGGTAAGATTCTTGATGTCATCTCTGAAGAAACTATACCTTTGATTGGGCAAAGACTGTAGTTCAAATTTGACAAGTGTGCTTTTTCTTGTGTAGTTCTTGGACTTTATGATTATTGTAGAAGTAAAATATATTATTGTAAAAAAAAAGAAAAAAAGTAAATGCCGGAAATATAGAGATGGGGAAAAAAAACATTGATTCATGTTAAAATCAAGATTCTTATCTTCTGAGATTCATAACTTCCAAAAATCTTTTTTTTTTTTTTGTGTGGCTAATCAGTCGATCCCTGCTAAGTGCTAAGGCTAGCTCTTTAATGGAGCAGAAATAATTTCAGCCAGTCTCACAGATGACTGGAGAAGACCCTAAAGTATGTAGACTAAAGACAAAGTTATCTTCCATCCACTCTTTAATCTTAATTCAAGACCTAGCCTCTCTTTTGTAATGTCAATAGCTACAGACGTTGAGGTAACACACACACACACACACACACACACACACACACACACACACACACACACACACACACACACACACACACACACACACACACACACACACACACACACACACACACACACACACACACACACACACACACACACACACACACACACACACACACACACACACACACACACACACACACACACACACCTGGGCAGGTGGTGACTTGCTGTGAAAGAACTCAAAACATCAGGAACATTCAAAAGCTCCTACCCCCATTCCCACCCTTTACTACAGACTATCCTGCCACTCCTCTAGTCTCTCTTCTTCGTCCTTCATTACTTCTCTTTCTGTCTATGTCTCTCCATTACCTTTTATATCTCTCTTAATTATCTCTTATTTTTATGTTACTTTCTTACTTCCTTGAACCTGGGGGTCAATAAAGGATTATTTTATCTTACAGTTCTCTGTTTTCTCTCCTATGAATCCATGCCTCTTAAGTTTCATTTACACCCTGCAGGCCCTAAATGGAGGTGTGCTTTGGCTGTTGGTTAAAACATTGATGGCCAGCCCATCATAAAGACAGGCGCAAAGGACACTAGGACTGATAAAGGTTTATTTAAACAAAGCTGATTCCTGCTATGTTCCTTTTACCGGCTGAGATTTGGGCTGTCTCTCAGTCCCTTTGAGGTCAACATGGCTTGTTTAATGCTTCCTTTAAGTATGAAAACAGATACCTACATTTTTAATTATATTACCGGCACTATCCATAAACTTCCACGAGTCCTTGACGCTGGTATTGACATTAAACAACAAGAGGGCGCTATCTCACACAGACCTCCACTTCTGTGTTTACAGCTGAAACCAACTTGCACATCCTTCCCTCAAAATGTTCCTCCATTTTCCTAAGTATTCTTTCCCCACTCTCTCTCTCTCTCTCCAATTTTTAACTCTATCCATTCTCCTATCACTAAATAAATACATAAAAGGCCAAAAATAAGCCTAAAGAAAATGTGTCACACATTTGGTGTCTAATTCTATTTTTAGTTGCTGTGGTATTAAAATATGTATAAATATCATTTGATTTAACAGGTAATGATGGTTTAAAATTCTTGACCATGTTTGGACTCCACCCAGTGAAGAGGCCTATGTATTCACTAAGTTATTGTATGGTGTTAGCAAATCTTTGACTAAGTTGATCAATTCCTAAACAAGGACTTTCCTGTTTACTCCGAGCATTTCCTCTTTGCTGATTAGAACCTAAATAAGAGCTGAGCAATGGGGTCAAAACAAAACCAGACAATTAGCTACACTCCTAACACTACACATCAGTTATTTTCACTCCTTCCTTCAATTTGAAGCCATTTTTACTCTATCCATGCTTCTAATTTGCAGATTTTAATTTCAGATAACTGTCAGTACAGTATCATCTTCTTCTTGAAATCTTAATGCAACCGAACAGAATTGTTGCAATTTCCCTAAGTTGTGTAAAACTGAACCCATGACTCATATGCACAAGTTAACATACAGTAGAGTCCTTTAAGTGCTCAGCTATCTTTACACACAGTCTGAATGAAACACATGGGGGCTACAGAGGAGGAGGGAAGGCTTTCTGCTGGAGTATTGGCATCTTCAGGAAAGTGTAAAAGAGCAGAGAGACGGCTCCTCGGAGGCCATCAGTTCCTCATTAAAGTGCTGTTGACATGTCAGCAATGCACCGACATTCAACCTGACAAATAGATGAGAATTTATGTGTGAACTGCCTGAACTCTGGGAATCTCTGGAGAAAGTAACCAGACATAGACCCTCGCCCAACGTAAGAGGATAGCTCAGCATTTTGGTCACACAGAGGTCATTGCAACATTGCTGGAATCTCCTCCTTTACAGATTCATCACACAGGGTTGGGCTGCAGAGAGACAGAAAATATAAACACTCGGAGGTCACAGAAACACCCATGTTCATTTCATCATGATGCTAAGAGGATGTTTCATTCAACACACTCATCTCCAAACGTTTGACTTCAGGGAAATTCCAGAGTATTTAAATCCTGGCCCTCATTTTACTTATATTGGAGTTTAAATGCTCAGCTATCTTTACACACAGTCTGAATGAAACACATGGGGGATACAGAGGAGGAGGGAAGGCTTTTCAGAAAACTTCTGACAAAATATATGACTGTAAAAAAAGTCTCTTATTTCACTGAAAGTCAAAAATGTAAAATGCAGGTCTATTTTGAAATGTTTTAACGAGTAATCATCTTGTAATTAATAATTATGATACAATCAGCTAGATAACTATGAACTCTCTTTATAGTTAGAAAGTGGTTGTAAAAATCTGCCAATAACAGACTGTAATATAAAAATCTGCATCAATTCAAGAACATCATTTGTTATCAGGGACACTAACTTTACAAAAATGTGTGTGTCAGCACTGACTGCACATGTGGCGTGTGAGTCGGAGAGAATAAAATGGGAGTTTGTAAGGGCGCGGTCACACTGGGCATCTGTACCGTGCCATACTCAAGCACGAATAGCCCCCCGCTGCACCATTCCCATGTTGGCCGGCACGGCCTGCGGTCACACTGCACAAGACTCTTGTACATAACGTCATAATACAACACATGCATGCTTTATGTTATGAAGTGTGCTCTGTTTACAAACAGGCGGACAAGAGAGAGAGAGAGAGAGAGAGAGAGAGAGAGAGAGAGAGAGAGAGAAAGGGACATCGAGTCGCGTCTGCACATCGGAGAACAACACAGAGAACATGACAGCTACTTTACAGTTTATTTTAAGCCATTCTAATCAGACACAGCCATAAATAAATCAATCAATAAATAAAAGAGACGCACGGCCGCACATCGGAGAACAACACAGAACATGACAGCTACTTTGTGGCCTATATTGTGTCATGTTAGTCAGATACAGACAGAACACTCTGGATTTCTCCATAATGAAGGCTGTCAGCGTTGTGTACCCGCGTGCTTGTGCTCGTGCATGAAGTGTACCGTGCTGAAGCACACCTCTCAGAAGTATGCCAAAGCCAAGGTAGTGCATGGAGCGGTCACACTGGTCAAACGAACTGGACTTTAGGGTTGAAGCATGCTTGGGCACGGTACAGATGGCCAGTGTGACTGCGCCCTAAGGAACTATATACAGTGCTTTGTAACAGGTCTTGTTTCGGTAGGTTTACAGCTGCAGTGTACAACAGGCCGTAACGTTACAAACGTTAAGCTTCTGACCAGCTGATACGTGCATGAAACAGAGATGATGAGATTAAACAGAGAAAAGCCGAAGCAGCGTTTGAATCAAAGTCACCACACACTTTATGAGACATCTCTGTGTGAAAGTCAGTGAAAAAACAAATTGTAAGACTGAATTCTCTTCATATTTGGGAAGCAGATCTCGAAGTATACTAATAAAAGGCTGTATTCTTTTATTTCATTTCCTTCCTACAACCTAAATCTAAACACACAGTTGTTACAAATCTTCACATTCCCAACCATTCAGCCACTTGAGATAGTTGGACCGGGTTGGGTTGCTGTGGCATGTTGGGTAGTAGGCTTTACTTATTTGTGTTAGCGTAGGAGGTATGTGACTCACAGCTGTGTGGGAGATAAAAATACATTAATTAGGAGACAACTGGGAAATCCTAGAGGTTTTACATGTTGACATTTTAATCACAACATCACCAGTACAGGCAGCAGCTTCTCTGAGAACTTTGGTACAGTGAACATGGGCGTAGTGACTACCCAGGACCCCACTGTAGGAAGGGGCCCTTATTAATCTATGTAATCGATGAGGTGTGGTTATGGTAATATATCAGGGTTGGCTGAGCTTGTGGCAGAGGGGCCCAATGTGAGATCTTTTCATGGGGCACAGAGATCTTTGAGACTCCCCTTACAGTGGAGCTCTGAGCTAAATGCTAAGCCATGCCAACAAGCTAACAATGATAACTGTAACATGGATGGGTTGAAAGGGAAATATGCTCAGGGTTTACAAAAGTAGATGAGCATTAGGGTTGTCAAAAGTCCCCAAGAGCATTAATACCTTTATGTAACCAGGACTTCCAGAAAATAGCAGCTTTCACTATTCTCAACTGGAATAAGGGGGTGAACAGTCCCAGAGACCTTCTTTAAAAAATGACCAACCCAAAATACTGAGATATGGATTCAGACTGGGTTACTATTATCTGAAGACCCCTATGTTTGCTGATAAATAGTTGGTTATTTGTCCTGGAATGTTTACTTTACAAATTACAGACATGATCGATTCACACTGGATTAAAAACACAGACATCCTCCACAATTATAACAAATGATCAGAGGTCCTCAGGTGATACTTATCCCATGCTTTCGCAGGTAACAACAAGGAATGCGTGCAAATAGCTTAGCCGAAGTCAAGCCTAGTTTTCAAGAGCTTTATTGAATATGCTAATACTTCTTCATACCCGTCATGCAGATTTCGTTTCCCTTAGATTCTGGTTCTGCTTTCGGGAAATTTTTATTGTTTCTTTGCAACACATATCAAGCTATTAATACAAAAATAAAGTTTTTCTCCCTCCTAGTCCACCTTCTCAAACTCTTCCTCCATATCACTCCTCTCTTCACTCTCTCTCTCTACCTGAAACACCATGGTGCAAGGCCACACCAGCTCATTCTGCACTGACGTTATCTCCATGGAAAGATTTGGTTAAATGTTAACAAAAGGTAATGAGTGAGAGAGGAAGCCTCCAAAGGATGTTTGCTTTCATGTCACCATAGCACTGAGTCGAGATGGTAGAAAATCCTCCCAGATTCTTTTCAATAAGACAAACTGCCCATTAGAGAGCCCTTATTGTCCTGCAGTAGGACACAGTTGTTGTAGACGGCAGTGTTGAATATATCATAGCACAAACTAAGATCGGCATAAACCACCACTCTTGTTCAGAAAGAAATTTCTTTCTGAGTGGGCTGGATCGGATCATGATCTTCAGATAGAGGTGTTTACATGAAGCATTTTATTCTGATCAGGCTTTTATTTGTATCTATGGGGCCAGGTAAACATGACAGTACATTTCCCTTAGACCGGCAAGTAGCCCCCTGACTCTGATTTTGCCCCTTTTTTGGTTTAAATTATAAATATATTTTGACACAACTTTTTCAAAGAAAGGTTTACCAGAATGGTCAAGACAAAATTCCTTATGCATCAGAGTAATCAAAGCAGGCCGGCATTCTTAGATAACAACATAAATGGTGCTTTAAGTAAAGTCAAAGTCCAAAAGTGCACCACCGGGAACGTTCCAGATAAGGCAGTGATTAGTCACCCGAAGGGCGAAGTAAATGGTATTTTAGACAAGTTTAAGTCGAGCCATCAAGGTCATTTTATGGTATTTATCAAAGCTCAGCTGGTTCTTTCCCATGTCTTTTTCAATCACTAGATTCCAGTTTCTCCCAATTCAAACATGCCTCATTCTCTCCACTTCCATCTCTTTTCTCGCTTTTTGATTTAAAAAAAAAACATAAACATGAACGAGAGTCAGCAAACCAGAGTTAGTAGTAGGGTTGATATTCAAATGTTCACAAGAGTTTCCCATCTAAACACAGTTCACCCTTGTTTCAACATAACCCTTAAATTTGCCTTTGCTGTAATAACACAGCCAACACAGAGTAGGTGAGCGTGTCTCTACACTGACCATACAGTAAGGAAGCACAACAGGTATACAGAAGAGGAGGTAACATAAAAACAGTTATAATATAGTGCAGGATTCAAAGGGCAGAGTCTAGTTAGTCAAAATAACAGGGATGATGCAGAGGGAGGTTGGATGAGGGCCTGATTCACTGAGGCACAGATTTTTGCACCCTCTAAACAGTACCTGTGCAAATGAGACTAAAAGACGCCATGTAGTTCACAAAACAAACACGAAGGGTTAAATGCACCCCTAACTGCACTGCAGAGAAACTTAGTGCTACATGCTTTGTGAATTAGACCTCCAGATGGAGCAGATAGTGGGAGCAAATGATGCACAATTTTTTGTTCTATAACACCATGAATTCTTTGTGAATCAGGCCCCGAGTGAACAAAAGATACAACAGGTGAGGTGAATGCATGCTCAATCTCATGCTCGATGACATCACTCTATAAATGAACTAAAAGGTACACTTCACGGTGTCACAGGTCTATTTTGGGATGTTATACACATTTTAACTTGCACACTACGGAGGTAAAGTGAGGGGTTATTAATTCCCAAGACCACCTACCTTCTCCATTTGTGGGAGGAAGGGCTGGAACACAATGACTCTCATTACAAGGTATTCAAATAAACATAGTTTGTTATTGTACATGGGGTTAAGGTCTCAAGGTCTAACAGCTTTCAGAAAAATAAACTGACACTCTCCAGACCGTCTCAGTGTTAATGTCCTGCTAAAAGAGTACTCCAGTATCTCTGAACCTGCGCCTGTATGTATTTGAACACCGAAATATCCTCTTTTAAATACCAAGTATGTAAAACTAGAAGCAGCAAACGGTGAATTGGAATAAGCCCTTACTGAATTAATTGGAATAATCTGAAGAGGATAACCACTGACTTTGAATAATGAGTTTATCGCTATTAAGTGTAGATGTAATAGATTCTTAGAATTGCCATTATTTTGTATTACCAAACAGTTTTTCAATGTTTTTTTTCTGGATTTTGTACTGTCTTAAGTTAAGGTACTTTACTTCCTGGTTGGATAAAAACCTGACAATAAGGAACTTTTGGTAGATTGAAAGTAACTTTGTTAACTTAACCACTAAAAAAGGAAATTGCTACAGATTGGAAAAGTAAATGAAAGTATCTAAAGGGTGCGTTAAAGAAAGTGAAATTTAGATGTCACAAGGTGGATATTAGTATTGACCTGTTAATGAGACACTCACAGGCGCAGCGGTTTATTTTTCACAAGATGCTGTGATGTCTTCTTCACTAAAGTGCACCGAAAGGGACAAAATAACACGCTATTTACTCGATTAACAAAAAAAACACTGCCTTAACTGCTGACCTTAATCTAATTAGAGTTCTCACGTTAACTCTGACAGCCCTATTAATGACTGACATTTTCAACATCCCCCAAAAATGTCCCAGAGATTTATCTACACATGTTTTACACACACAAACACATACACTTTCTCTCCTTCCGACTCGAAGATGAGCTTCAGAAGTTGAACAGGGATTAATGGATATACTATCAGGTTAATCCCAGTGAACGTGTGCAGGGGAGTGTGTGAGCGTGTAGACTGAAATAGGATTAGGATGTGAGCTAGTAAACACAGCGATTGTCCTCAGCTGACACCATGTTCAGCTTGTCAGACAAGAAAGAGTGACAAATACAAAGAAAAACATCATCTTGTGTTTTTTTAACACATTCTCTCAAGCATGCATCAGTTGTCACTTATATTTGCATCGATCTTTTAGGGGGTTATCAAAGTCACCTTAACTGAAAGTGAACTGTGTTAGCATAATGATGAATAAAATGCAGCACTCCTGCAGTCACACTGCATGTACAAAAATGGCAGAGAAGCTGGTGGTGATTTTGACTGGCTGGTTTCCAGTCCCACAGCAGTCAGAGCGGTTACACTGAGCAGAAGCAGGATTCAGTCACTCAGAGCGTTTATTCCCAGCTGGGCGGGGCCCGCCCTGCAGCAGAGCCAGCTTTGGGATGTGGGAAAGACTCGCATGGAAAAGCTACAGCAGCTGCCCACAGGAACGAAAAAACTAACCACAAACACACATACGTCACAAACACATCCTAACACTGCGTGAGTCATCACCTCACAGGTAACACCAAGTCTGACTCACTGCCAGACACAAACCCTAATCATTTACATTACACCACACCACTGCTTCATTTTCTGTCATGCACCTCTTTGGGGAGGAACATTTTCCACGTCCCCATCCATCTAAGTAAAATAGTTTCTAATGGGGCCAAGTGTAACTTAGCATCTGGGTTATAGCAATTCAAAAGTTAACTATTTGCCGTTTAAAAGTAAGGGGGGGTTGGGTCTGGAGGTCTCCCCCAGAAGATTTTAAGCATCAAAAATGTATTTTTCTGCCCTTCTGATTCATTTTTATGCACCAATATGGCAAACTATAATCATGCAGTGAAGAAGCGAGGGTTACAGAGGGAGGGAGCTCCATTATCTGCTTCATTGGTCTTAAGTGGGGATCATTTGGGCGGAAAAACATACCTGAGCTGCCGGCCTGGTGGGAAACACTGAGCAGCACAACATGTTCCCCCAGGCTGTCATGTCCTGTCATGTTTCTGCCCCACACTTTGAGAAGTTCTGCAGTAGACCATCTTCTCATTTTGCAAAGTGTTTAAGCATAATTTCAACCAAAACCGTACAGGTCACAAAATATGTTTTTAACCATCAGGCTATAAGGTGCAACCCAATGAAAGTTAATACTGAGTATTTTGACAAGCTGTGAATGGTTTATGGAGGTATTAATAAAAGAATGTCTGCAGAAATGAGTAAGGCTTTGATTGCACTTTGAACTACATTCTGCTGTGGCATCAGGACCTTATCAGTGGTGGATTAGTGATGTCTGTGTTGAATGTTATCAGAGCAACATGTCCTAAGACCTGACTGTACCTAAACACTCAGGTTCATGCTGTAATCACAGATGAACGAGGCATGTCTATCTTAATGTGTATGGAAGGAACAGCTGTGAACCCCATGATTCAACTCAGACATGAAGTTGTGTAAGTGCGTAAAAAAAAAAGACCCAAAAATCTCAAGCAGGCCTTGATATCATCCAGACTTGCTAACTTTTATTTTGATATCAACCAGGCCACCATACATCGATTACAACTGGTCCAGAGTGCTGCCGTCAGACTGCTATGGAGAAGAAATACAGCAGAACATATCACACCCATACTCGCATCCCTGCACTGACTTCCCATCTGTTAAAGCATTCCTTACTAAATGATTCTATTTGCATGTAAAGCCCTTCATGGCCCAGCTCCGACCTTCATTTCAGAACTCCTATCCCCCTACATTTACACCCAGACCCCCTCAAATCCTCTCATCAGAAGCTACTAACCATCCCACCTGCACACTGAAAACTGCTTGGAGACCGGACAGTCTCTGTTGGCGCACCCAGACTCTGGAACATATTAGCAGTAGACTCTCTTGAATGCTTTAAAAAATGCTTCAAGACTTTTTTTTTTATACAATTCACTAACAGCTGATAGCCTACTTTACTTGAGTTCCATCTTACATTGTTTCTGTGGAAGCCTCATCTCTGTGTGTGTGTGTCTGCCTGTTAGGCAGGCTTTTCTACTGTTCCCATCTGCTTTCTCATGTTTTCTAATAACGGTAATATACAGCTACTATGCACTCTTTAATATTTGTGTATTTGTTGTATTATCTTTATTTCAATATTGAACAATGTTATCACACATTGCATAGTTTACTTATATTGTGCAGGTTTAACGGACAGCATCAGATACACAGTAACAAGGACATGATGTCTCACTGACTAAATAATTGTGCAGGAAGCCAAAGCAGAAATACAACCTTCTTGTAAATAATTCCCGTTTTTTTAAACTTTTTTTCTTGTTTCATTTGTGTGTAGAGTAAACTTCCTTCAGCAGGATGCTGCCATTGACATGTATTATATCCATAGGATTGATATGACAGGTTCACATTAAAAGGCCATGAAGTGGAATTAACCCCGCCCCGCACCCCCCAACTGAGCGTTTCCTATCACACAGTTCAAGTACACGAGTCTGTGTGAGGGCGTATGCATGGATTAGAGTGTTTCCTGGTGTCGAGGTGATGGTGAAGGTCTAAACAACAGGCGAGCAGTCAGGTGTATCCTCTGGAGTTCAACCCAGAGTCTACACCACATGTACCAGAGAGAAACACCTTCATGATGTCAATGGCAATTTATTAGGAGTGTAAAGATGAACCAATCTCAATCAGTTACCAGTCTTATCATTAAAGATCAGAGTGCAACGGTCTGTGGCGACCTGGATCTGTAAAAATGGGACATAGACCTGTTAATGGGCCGATTTTAATGTAATAAACTAGTTAACTGAGGCTTTGTTGCTTGTCCTGGTCGGAGTCTTCAATCTCAGGATACTTTCACTTTGACCTTTTCACAAGATAACCCTTGCGATAGGTGGCTAGCTAGGTATCACACAAGAAGTAGACTACAATATCTGCAATTGCCGAGGCGTTTCACAGTCCTCTGCCTCAAAAATCATGTCAATATGAAGAAAATAAACGAAAAGTCGATAAATTACAACGGCAGCAAGACAAATCTCATCTGGTGAAGCAGCAAGGGCTGAAGTTTTGCTAAGATGCTACTGCTGGCTATATGCACCAGCATTTAGGCTCGCTGCCATAGTTACATAGTGCTGAAAAAATAGGCTACCAGGACTCTCTGTGGAGAAAGATTGTTGCTAACAGATGCAAGACTTGAAAACGATCAGATAAAAAGTCAATAACTCGACAGTTATTTGTGCTCGATCATTCTTGCATTATCGTAATCATCTAAATCACTTTTTATTCATCCTGAGCCGTATGTTTTCTTTTGTACAAGTACACAGAGCCAATAGGAAATGCCTGACCACGCTGAAGAAGGCTGAGATTTGGGGTAAAATCCCATTCTAACCCCAAAGTACTAAAAACCACTCCCACCACACCAACCACGAACCAGAAATATCACACACAAAAAACTTCCAGATTTTTTTTTTTTTAAAGGGCTTGAAGCGAGCAAAGCACCAAGGGAAAAATCTGCCTTTAAGCATCTGCGCCTCATCAATCCAATGGAAAATGCTGCTAAATAAATCTCACCAGGGGGAACAAACAACAGGGGGGGAGCTGCTTTGGAAAAATGTATTGACATGGCACATTGATGTTTTGTATTGTGCCAAGTCGGGTAATGGTGCAGACTGTGGAAGCAGCCTGAATACTTTGCATTTTCTGAGCCACTGAGCTAGGTACATTTAAGAGACATGAAAATCGACACCCCATTTTAACAACCAATGGATTAATCATTTAGTCTGCACGATAGGGTTGTCACGATAACTCAAATCAAACGATATTGGGTTTGCAGGCAAACTCCTGAACACTGTCTACATTGCACAAAAATGGTGGCAACATTTCGGTGCATTTCAGTGCCAAAATGTTGCCATAGTCTTTGTCCAATTTAAACTATGCTCTCTCTCTCGTTCATGCGGCAGCTCAGAGTTAAAAATATGACTGAAGATTATTTTGTAAGGCTTCTGTATTTTTCATTATGGATCATAACAACAACAACAGTGCTTCATTTTCAAACACATGATATCAAAAACCTTACTGTAAAATGGTAGAAAATGTGTAATAAGCTCAGAACTTCACTTGGCTTTTCACTTTAGCCCAACTGGAGGACTTTAAATTGCTTCTTTTGTCCAAAACTTAAAGACTCTTCATTTACTGTCCTAACTACCAAGAAGCAGCAAACCTTCACATTTGAGAAACAAGAAGCAGCAAATATTTGATGTTTCTGTTTGGAAAAAAAAAAGACAGTGAAGCATTTATTCGATAAACAAGAAATCTGGTGCGTAATTTTGTTTGGATTGAGTAATAGATTGGTTGTTGCAGCTGTACACTCCATGCAGACAAATGCTGCGACACTGCTTTCTTTGCTCCTCTGCAGCACTTGTTTCAAAGCTAATCACTTTCCACCTGTCATCTAAAGGAGCTTACTGCACACTTACAGCAGAGTGACAGTCGACTGAGTGGCAGCTGCAGGCATGTAGTGAATGCTGGGAAGACCCTTCAGGTGACCTTGAAGCAACAGGTCAGCTGTTCTAAGCAGCTTGACCCCTGAGTAAAATGTAGCTCATGCTGGCTTATTTCTTTACAACTGTATTGGAACAAATGGATTGGCCAGGTATTGGCAAGTACATCAGTCAACGCATTTATACATTAACATGAGCAATTCTCCCACTTTCACCGGTGGCGCCACAGATATCTAAGTGTGGATAGAACGAATGTTATTGTTAAAAAAGTTGTCACAATTCTGGGAAAATACAGTTTGGACAAGGAGGAATTAAATAATGGGTATCTAAAATATTATCAGTGATAGGGTGGTGTAGTTTAAATGTTAAAACAGCTTGCCAATCAATACACATGAATTGGACGTGTACGGTAGCGTGGCCCTGAAGGTCAATTACAAACAAAGCAAAAAACAATGTCATCAACAGCAAAAATATTTCACAAAATAACTAAATATTAAAAAAAAACACTTCACATATAATAAAAACATTTATAAATACGCACAAAATCATTAAATAAAAAGCAAAATTGTTTTAAAAATCGAAAAATATTTCATGAAACAGTATGTCAAATCTTTTGTTTTGCGTGAAATATTTTTCATTTCATTTAACATTGTTACGTTATTAGATTTTTTTTTTGCATTTCAAGAAATATTCTTACATTAGTGCAATATGTTGGCATTCTATGAAATATATTCAAGTTTTATGATTTTTTTTCATATCTATCAATATTTTTTCTCAATTTTTAAAAGTTCTGTGAAATATTTTTGCAATTGACCCTCAGGGCCACCGTAGTAGTGACAGTCCTGAGAAGAATAACGTTATGAATATGAAATGAAAAACGTGGACCCGAATACCATTGTGGGTAGCTTCACGTGAATACAGTTTTGACTACAAGAAATACATTAATGGATATCTTATACTAAGTTTACTGTAATTACTGCTTTCCACTTGGGACCTCCAAGCTTTCGAGGAGAAGGTGAATGTAGGGTTAATCTGAGTCTGTCTGGTGTCTATAAAAAGACAACCCAACCACAAGGATTTAAAAGTTGTAGGCTAAATGCCAAAATCAGTACGTGGCTAAGAGCTCACAACAAAGTTACAGTAACAAATTCACCGGAAGGGAGTTAAAAACTTCATTGAAACACTAACAATTGAACGTACGCTATTCTTTCTTCATACAACTGGCCAAACCCAGGCCATCGGTTACCGGTCAAAACGCCTGAATACTGACAAAGTTACACAACAATAATATATCAAACATATGCCGAAGTGAAAAGTGTCCTCCATTGAAAAGTCTGAGACACTTTTTGTGCGTGTAAAAGTTAAATGAGTTTTCCACGGGGCGGTAGGAAGACAAACTGCCACATTTTTGAATGACGTTTGGCAAAGGCATTTCCCCCCATATGGCACGAATCAAGACTTTCTCTGCCCACTCACTCAAGCATGCTGCTGCCATGTCACACATTACTGTGCAGAAACTTTCAAAAAGTTACATATTAAAAACACCCCTGTCATTCAAGAAGCATGTAAACGAAAGTCAACTTAACTTATGACTACAAAGCAGCGGTAAAGAAACTTACGTTACAATTGGGCGCTTAGAGGAGGACAGTTTCTAAATGTTTGACGTCAAGATGAAACATACCTTTAAAGAACCAAAAGCGAAGTAGTCTCTCCTCTTAGGCTGGATTTTTTAAGCTCCAAATCGACCACAGGGGATATTTAGGCTATCTCGGTACCTCCGCTCCACAGTCAGACAAGTCCGTGACTGGTATCTGCCAGGTTTCTCCAGACCCTCCCACCACTCCCAGTCCACACCAGCGCTCCCACTCTTGGCTCTGGCAGACACACACACAAACACTCACACAGCTGCGACTTCTCCCAGACTGCAGCCTCAGCAGAGAACTTCACTTCCTCTGGTGGTTCAGAAGTAAAATACTCATATTACCGGCAGGACCTGTCATACTCATATCTCAGGGGTGAGTAGTGATGGGCCGTCCGCGGACGATTCGGCTTTAGGAACCGACTCATTCAAGTGAACGAGAGAAAACGGCTCTTTGTTTACTTAAATCACTTTACATTTTAAAAGCGCTTTCTAAATAAAGTTATTGTGGGCTACATCATTTAAATTGTAGTAGCCTGTAACCTAACATGGAACAAATATGTCTTCTTGGTTTAAAAAAAAAATTGAATCATTTTTATGTCATCCCTTTTACAATAATATAACTAATCATCTTTTTTATTGTTAATTTAGCTTAAAGGATAACTAAACCCCATATTTTCAGCTGTAGTGCTCGACCCTGGAATTACAAAAAAAAACAATGACATATTTGTGTAAATGAAGTAGCCCACAATAACTTTATTTAGAAAGCGCTTTTAAAATTTAAAGTGATTTAAAGTCAGCAAACTCATTTGGATGAAAGTCACCAGTTAACACAGTCACTTTTTAAACCGTAACACCGGTAGAAGTATGTTTTACGAAGGGATTTGAAAGAGATCTCTGTTTCCTCAGGATGATTGTTCCAGAGATATGATCGCTATAAATGACATCGGCCTATCCAACTTTCAAATCATCAATTTGAACAGATATTCAAACATATTAAAAAGTAAAAATCTTAGGTCTACAAAAGTAATAAATACAGTGGGTACGGAAAGTATTCAGACCCCTTTACATTTTTCACTCTTTGTTTCATTGCAGCCATTTGCGAAAATCAAAAAAGTTAATTTTATTTCTCATTAATGTACACTCAGCACCCCATCTTGACAGAAAAAAAACAGAAATGTAGAAATTTATTAACAAAGAAAAACTGAAATATCACATGGTCATAAGTATTCAGACCCTTTGCTCAGTATTGAGTAGAAGCACCCTTTTGAGCTAGTACAGCCATGAGTCTTCTTGGGAATGATGCAACAAGTTTTTCACACCTGGATTTGGGGATCCTCTGCCATTCTTCCTTGCAGATCCTCTCCAGTTCTGTCAGGTTGGATGATGAACGTTGGTGGACAGCCATTTTCAGGTCTCTCCAGAGATGCTTAATTGGGTTTAGGTCAGGGCTCTGGCTGGGCCAGTCAAGAATGGTCACAGAGTTGTTCTGAAGCCACTCCTTTGTTATTTTAGCTGTGTGCTTAGGGTCATTGTCTTGTTGGAAGGTGAACCTTCGGCCCAGTCTGAGGTCCTGAGCACTCTGGAAGAGGTTTTCTTTCAGGATATCTCTGTACTTGGCCGCATTCATCTTTCCTGAAAAACACCCCCATAGCATGATGCTGCCACCACCATGTTTCACTGTTGGGATTGTATTGGGCAGGTGATGAGCAGTGCCTGGTTTTCTCCACACATCACACATGGTCTCATCAGACCAGAGAATCTTCTTTCTCATAGTCTGGGAGTCCTTCATGTGTTTTTTGGCAAACTCTATGCAGGCTTTCATATGTCATATACATTTCTGTTTTTTTTTCTGTCAAGATGGGGTGCTGAGTGTACATTAATGAGAAATAAAATTAACTTTTTTGATTTTAGCAAATGGCTGCAATGAAAAAAAGAGTGAAAAATGTGAAGGGGTCTGAATACTTTCCGTACCCACTGTAAATCCTGATCTTTTACAATGATATTATTTTTTTATGGCAAACATGTTGTATTCTGTAAAATGTAAATCTTTGTATGCTTATAAATTAGTAGATCTATTTTGAGTAATACGTGCACACATAGGCCTACTGATGAAAACATCGCTCAATTAGACTGAATTTTAAAATCAGGAGGCATAGGCCACTAAATGAAGAGCCATTTAGAAGAGTTGACTCTTTTTGCCGAGCTGAGTCAAAAGCTGTGACTCACTGAAAATAACCTGAATTCCCCACACTAGGGGTAAATATGTAAAATATATTAAAAAAGACAGTCAATGTGCGGTTTTGCTTGGACTTACTTCCCTCAACTAACCCCCCCTGTGGGAGTCGTGTGGCAATTTCCCTCTTCCTTTTCTGTCACTGAAGGGCAGCCCAGCCCTGTCACACCAGGAAGTTAACCGAAACCCCATCCTTCAGCTTCTTGACTTTATTTTAGCCATGCCACGCACCATGTCGTCATTGTTTGATATGGTAACACCCTACAACAGCTCAAATAACCGGGCTAAAAAGCAGCAGATCTCCAATGCATACACATACTCAAAGTATCCTAATCCTGTAAAAATATATTCCCTGTGGAAAGATAAACTGGAGTGTGCCAGCTTTCCCAGACAAAGTCCCCTCCGTGCCGGACTAATGTGGAATAATATACAGACACCTTTTACATGCGTGGGAGACAAACAATGACCTGGCCCCCTCATCCAGAGCCAAACTCTGTTAGAAAATATAGACATTTATTCTTCGATAATAAACCACGAACTGCCACGCCTGACTGAAGTCAAATCAGCAAAACCCAGAGGGAGGAAACACTCACGAGTAGCCTAACTCTTAAAAACACACTTTCAACCTACTGCTGCTTTTAAATGATTTACACGCAGTGAACGGTGTGCACACATGTGTAACTGCAGTAGAAATAAAAAGGTAGATATTTGAATGGAGTTTGGCGAGCACTGCTCACTTCTCTTCAGAGCAGGGTGTTGCCAGTGAAACTCAGCAGTAAAGCGGTGTGATCCTCTGCCAGGGTTGCTTCAAATGTCTCTCTTAACACCGGAGACTTTAGTTTGAAAGAGTTCTCATACCCTCTACCGTCAATGACACCGTTACTGCACCTTCAGACTCTATACTGACTGTGTGCACAGCGCCCCCTCCCGGCAGGAGACGGTCATATCAAGTCTGATACCATCAATAAGAAATACAAGAGTTAATGTTTAGCTCGTTTTACAAGTGTGCCCAACTAAGACACAGTATAACTTTCATACTTATTTAATAGTCACAGAATTCAGTGATGGAAATAAAATAGATACAGAGATTTATAGAATTCATAATAATATCTACAAAATATAGCTTCATGTGAAACTTCTGAAACAAGACATGAAAGTTTGGTATATTGATATTCTAACACCCAACATGAAAGTTATCAAAAATAAATGTTTGGGGCATAAATTGAGTTATGTTGATTTTCTTTAATCACAAAATGAAACCTTATGTGAAACTACAATTCTGAGGTAGAGCTATAAATTCAGATTACTGTAGAGTTAATGTGAATGTGTTGTGCCAGTTTGAAGGTGACCTCAACCAGATATCAATGTCAGAACGTGACTGTAATGTAGTCACACTGCCAGAGGGGGGAGTGATCGATTCAACCAACACACACACACACACACACACACACACACACACACACACACACACACACACACACACACACACACATCATACACACATATCTCTTTTACCATTAAGCCTTTTTTTTTTTTTTTTTTTTTTTTACATTTTAAATCACTTTCTATCTGTGACTGGTTGTTCAACACTTTTTGCTAACTGTTAATGCAGTTATTGATCCCAATTTTAAAAAATGGAAAAAATTCTTTATCTGGACAGTTTTGGGAAATTGACTCGTTATGTCAAGAAAAAAAGAAAAATGTACTCATTATTTAGAGAAAACAACTGAAATGTACTGTACATGTTATCACTTGAAATCAACTGAAATGTCCTTTTCATCACAAGAGAACAACCAAAATGTTTTCATTATCATGGGAAAATGAAACAAGATAAACTGTAAGATGCATGCTCTCTTAGGGTTCTGTAAAAAAGTTCCTCTCACATTTTTTTAGTTCAATAATCGTTTCTCTCATTTATTTTTATTTTTTTCAATATCTTCTTAGAACAAAGTCTGACCTGAAAACTAGGAAGGTCTTGTCAGCTAGGTGGGTGAATCGAAACTTGCTTTGAGTAGATATTGATAGTGGGTCGTTGTCAGGCTTTGTTTGGACTGAGCACTTAAGTTTCATTCTCTGAGCATCAACAGGACAGGCAGTGGACGCGTGTCACACCCTCTGTTGATTGCAAGCTGAAAATCTGGGGCGGGATTTTCAGCTTGTCTCTGCTTAAGAAAGCCTCTTCTACCCACCCTTCATTGACTTTTGGCCTCTGGGACTGTCAATCTGCTGTGAATAAAACTGAATTCATCCAAGCACTTGCAAAAATGTCAGACATTCAGGCACTTGCCCTTACTGAAACCTGGATCCGCCCAGAAAACACAGTCACACCAGCTGCTCTTTCTGTTGACACAGTGTTCTCACACACACCTCGCTCTGTTGGACGTGGAGGTGGTACAGGTATCCTCATTTCTAATACCTGGAAATTCAATAAACTCTTCCCACTGAGCAACAACTCCTCATTTGAATATCACACAATCTTGGTTACTGCTCCTATTAAAATGTACATTGCTATCATTTACCGCCCACCAGGGTGTAATCTGAATGATTTTGTTGTGGAACTGGACATGCTACTCTCAGAAATCCCTGATGATGGAACACCACTGATTGTAATGGGAGACATGAATATACACACTGATAAAGCCCAGGCAACAGACTTCCTTGCTCTCCTATCCTGATTTGACCTCACGCAGGTCCCAACTCCTCCTACCCACAAAGCTGGCAACACTCTTGATTTAATTCTGACTCGGAACTGCTCGACAGCAAACCTGACTGTCACCCCTCTGCATCTATCAGACCACTTTATTCAATTCACAATCTCCTTGCCGAAACTCCCTCAGGCACACCCACAAATGGTGTCATACCACCCAAACATGCGATCGCTCAAGCCAGCTCAGCTGTTGTGGAAGGGAGAAGTGTCCAAAGCACACAGCTTGTCCACAGGGGTACCTCAAGGGTCAGTGCTTGGTCCCCTTCTCTTCTCCATATACACAAGCTCACTTGGTTCAATAATCTGCTCTCATGGCTTCTCATACCACTGCTATGCTGACGATACCCAGCTCTTCCTGTCATTCCCGCCAGACGATGTTACAGTCTCTGCAAGAATCTCGTCATGCCTTGCTGATATCTCTAAATGGATGAATGAACGGCACCTTCAACTCAATCTTTCAAAGACTGAGCTCCTTGTCATCCCAGCCAGTACCTCTATGCAACCACAGATCAATATCCAGCTTGGTACAACCAAACTCATGCCCACAAAGTCTGCCTGGAACCTGGGTATCATGATTGATGACCAGCTAACTTTTAAGGTTCAAGTAGCCTCGATTTCCCGGTCATGTCGATTTGCCCTGTACAACATCAGGAAGATCAGACCTTACCTGTCAGAACATGCGACACAGCTCCTGGTACAGGCTCTTGTAATATCATGCATCGACTATTGCAACTCTCTACTGGCAGGTCTTCCTACATGAACTATCAAACTCCTGCAGATGATACAAAATGCAGCAGCACGACTGGTCTTCAACCTTCCTAAAAGAGCACATGTCACTCCGCTGTTCATCTCCTTACACTGGCTCCCAGTTACTGCTCACATCAAATTTAAAACTCTGCTGCTCGCTTACAAAACAGCGACCAAAACGGCTCCTCCTTACTTTAACTCTCTCATCCAGGTCTACACTCCCTCCCGCCCACTACGCTCTGCCAATGAAAGGCGTCTGATCCAACATTCACAACAGGGTCCTAAGTCTCTGACTAGACTCTTCTCCTCTGTCGCCCCCCGGTAGTGGAATGAACTTCCAAACTCCATGTGATCTGCAGAGTCCCTCTGCACCTTTAAGAAAAAGCTAAAGACCCAGCTAACCCTTTCATGAATACCTACTAACTTAATGATGATGGTCTCCATATTATTGATGATGATGATGGTAATGGCGATGGTTTTTGTTGGATAACGACGACTTATAAGATGGTTTCTATACTGATTAGAGCTCTCAAGAACTGCCCTCAATGTTGTGGTTTGCCTCTGGTCACTTCCTGTCAGCACCTGTGTGTCCAATCAGACTCAAAGCTGATCGTTTGCTGTTACTGACATTGTTCCTTTTTTCTAGACCCTTGCTTGTGTTGTACTTACTCTCTGATGTACGTCGCTTTGGATAAAAACGTCTGCTAAGTGAATTGTAGAATAACTTGCCAGAAAACCTCCTTACTTCAAGCTTATTTGAAATATTATTTATTATAATGTGGTGCAGGCAAAGATCAGTCAAAGCTTTTCATTCATATTTGTAAAAAACATTATTGTGAGAACCGCACGTCATCACATAACTCCTGTCTTTACTAATCTAAACGTTTACTCATTAGGGAACATGACATGGTGTAGGTTACACAGTGTTATTTGTATCTGAGTAAACAACTGATGACCCTGATGACACCTTTCACACACATCCAGGCTGATTTGACCTTGGAGGAATGTAGGAAGGGGAAAAATTGAAGCGGCGTACAGGAATGTCTTTGTTGTTTCCTCCCGTCTGCGCTACAGTACATTCCTCTCCTCCCCGATCATCAGCCAGCAGCTCCCAGCAGGATTCATTTACCACACTATACATTCCTCTTCATATACATCCTAATCCTGTGTCAGCCCACACTCCACTATACCTAATGGTGCCTCATACCAGGGGAAGATTGATGTTAAAAAGCCCGCTCCCTCCATTCCTTAGATACTGTATTTATAGATAGACTTCAGAAAACGATTGTCGGCTCAGATCCCTGCATGGAAACATCATTCAAGAGTAAGAGCAGAAGCAGCAGGTGAGATCAAGAAGTGATCCTGAAGGGCCTACCAGAAGAACATGATTAAAAAGAAGTGTAATCCTGACTTTGAGTTTAAAGAATACTTTTCTAAATCGAGGCAGATGATGCTGAGACATCCTAAAATATAGTCCCTACATCAAAAACCTCTACATCCTATTTCTCTTATAATAAAACAAATCATTTGACCCTCTCGAGCAATGAAGCAAAACATGTACAACATGAAGTATAATTTTGAGATTTAAAAAAAATCATATTAATGAGACTCAAGGTTGAAATAATAAGAATAAAGGCTGAAAGAGGGATAAAGGGTCAAAGTCAGAAAAGTCGGAGATGTGAGATCACAAATCCACAAAGTAATAAAAAGTCTGATTTTTCAAAATAAAAGTCACTATTATGAGATAAAATGTCATTATAGATGGATACATGTTTGGAGCAATGAGACATATGTGAGATAGAAAGTTATCAATATTAAATACAAAATATCAAGCTTGTGAAATAAAAGTTAAAAATTCATTATGAAGGTAAGAATATGAGATGAAAAGTCATGAGCATGAGCTAAAAAGATTAACTGTTGAGATAAAAATAGAAATCTTGAGCAAATAATTCACAAGTCTAAATGAGATATAAAGTGAAATGTTTGTTATCAAAAGTGAAACCCATTAGATAAAAATATAAATGTTGAGTTTAAAATGGATATTAAGAGATACAACAATGAAGAAATTTAATAAATGACAGAAAAACTCAATTTCAAGATATAAATGATAAGAATTAAAGTCAGAAAAATGATATGAGTGAGAACTATGTGATTTAAAGTCATGAATATTGATAAACCTTCTTGTCGATATTCTTGGTAAGATGTTTGTTAATGTGTTCCTAAAATAAAACTCAACTTTTCTCCTGAAGAAGATGAACCCGATAACCTGCGCAGTGTCACGTTAATATCCCCCCACTGAGCTCAAATCCATCAAAGTCAGAGTGGACAAGTCAGACTCCAGATCTGACCCCAGACATGCCCACTAAAAATGTTCAATTGTAAGATTACATGTCCAAATTAAAGTGAGATTAAAAGTTACAAGGAAGATATGAAGATAAGATAATAAGATTAAATAATAATGATGATTTCATAAAAAAAGGGTTAGGGTTAGTCCTAAGTCCAAATAAAGATATGAAGTGAAAAACAGCGGAAATTATGAGATACAAATTTGAAATTATGAGACAAAAAAGTCATAATAATACGATTTTAAAGACATAAATTCAAAGATATGAAATAAATTGAAAATGATGAGATCAAAAGTCAAAGTTTTTCTTTTGTAAAGCATCCTTGGGTTTTTTTGAAAGACACTATATACCAAGCTATTATTATTATTATTATTATTATAGACATGAGGTAAAAACAGGAGGATTTGAGATAAAAAGTAAAACAAATTCCATCCAATATATGGGAGAAAATGAGAGATAAAGTGAGGATTGAAGAGTGAGTTAACAAGATAAAAGAAATTGCAAAAAATGTAAATTGTAAGATAAAAATAGGAAGATATGAGATCAAAAAGTCAAAAATTCCTTTAAAAAATTTAAAAAGTGAGATAAAAAGTCCAAATTTAGACATATAGAGAATGTTATGAGATCAAAAGTCATAAGCATGAGACATTGAGATCAAAATGAAAATATTGACATTAAAAGTCCCACTCATTGCATGTATAATGTGTGATCTGACCTTGCAGCCGTGGCAGTAATTTTCTCCATTCTTCCCTGGAGGAAGGATGATTTCCCCCGTCGGGATCAGCTGGATCCTCAGTTCCATCATCCTTTCTTTGAGTTGTCTAATTGTCCAGTTGAGACTTGTTTGCAGCTGTTTATTCCTCTCTGGTGTGTCAGAGGAAAAGTGCTTCACCCCTCAGATCCAATGACAAAACCTTTAGGATGAGCACAAAGAGAGCATGAATAAGACAATCCCAAGAGAAGCCTGAAAAGCTCAAATCAGACCGTTAGAGACCTTAACCCTCGATCGGAACACATCCAAGAGGACCACAAATCTCTCCTCTGCATGCACATGTCGGAGGGCTTACCTGACAGAGGAGTTTTGCCTCCTGACATTAAGATGAAGCAGTGATCCGAGCTCTGAGGTTTGTTGTGGAGGTGTTACCTGTTGCAGAGCAGAGAGACACAGTGAGGCCAGCTTCCTCTCGCTGCAGCCAGAGGATGTTGCCCCTCCAGTTGAGGGATCACAGGGCGGATATGGAGCCTGACCTGAGATGGCTGTCACATTAAGAGGATATGTGTCTTTTGTCTGTGTGTGTGTGTGTGTGTGTGCACTGGGAGATAAAAAGTGTGTGTAACATTTAAAAACTCATTTGTACTCATTTGTTTTTATCTTTTTTTTTAAACACTAATTGATGTTGTGCATCGTATTGTGTAAATATTAAAACATGCTCAATATGGGTCACATCTGATATATGATGATTGTGGTTGTCTTGGGTTTGTGCTTCTCTGTTTACATGGAGCTTTGTTGGCTTGTCGATCGTTAGTGTATGAGACAAAAAACAAACTAGAGTTCAAGACACATTTTCCAAGACAAAGTCTGACATATCATATCATATCATATCACATGGTATATTTTAAATGTACATTACTTAATACAACTGTGGTAGTTTTTAAAGAGCTAAACAAATAAAGTTGGATTGGATTGGATTGGATTGGATATTGTATTGTCTTGAATTGTGTGGTATTATTTTGTATTGTTTTGTATTATAAACTCTTGTATTGTATCGTCTTGTGTCATAGCCCATGGTCATATCGTCTTGAATTGTTTCGTATGATCTTTTATTATATTGTATCACCTTTGTATTGCTTCCCACTGTCTTGTATAATTTGTATTCTATAGTCTTACATTGTTTTGTCTTATATTGTCCTGAATCTTATTATCACACTTTAACATCATATTGTATATTATATTAAGATAATCCTTTCTTGATCCCCAGCGGGGAAATGATCACTTATCATCTTGTATCATATCTCTTTCTATCGTCTTTTATTGTACCATCCATTGGGTTGTGTTGTATTTTAATTTGATCATATTGTTGAACATATTGTGAATTAAGCTGTAGTTTCTTTCTTTTTTTGTATCATATCGCATAGTATTATAATGAATCCTTTCATATTGTATTGTATCATATTGCATCGCATCCCTACTAAGTGATTTCATATCATATCATCTTTTATTGTATTATAATGTCTGATATCGGATTTTATTACACTGCATCGTCTTGTTTTGTATCGTTTCATATTTTAATGCATTGTATCAACCATATCGTATCATTTTATATTGTATTGGGTCGTAGCTAATCGTGTCATATTGTTGTAAATATTGTTCATTGTAAATTGTGAATGTAGTTTCCTTTAAAAAAATTTATTTGGCTATTTCACATATTTCCATGGTAGTCACTGCTCTGTTTCATCTTGCTGTTTCACTGTTCAATAATCGAGAGCAGTGACTATATTTTTAAAATTACACACACACACACACACACACACACACACACACACACACACACACACACACACACTCACTTAGGGCTGGTTTCCTCCTGGACCATGCATCCTGCCCCAGACATTCCCAGTACCACCCATTAGATTAAGTGTGTGTGACGTATATGTGTTTTTGTGTGTGTGTGTGTGTGTGTATGTGAGTGTGAGTGTGAGTGTGAGTGTGTGTGTGTGTGTGTGTGTGTGTGTGTGTGTGTGTGTGTGTGTGTGTGTGTGTGTGTGTGTGTGTGTGTGTGTGTGTGTGTGTGCATGCATGACAGAAACCGCTTGCTCTTCCTTTAGGAACATACAAGCAGGAGGCACGCGTATGCACAGACTTTCTAAAAACAAAACACGGACTTGTGCTTTTGTAGCAGTGCACATCCTGTCCTGGGGGGAATGGACCAACCAAGCCTTGACAGTCAAAAACACACACACACACACACACACACACACACACACACACACACACACACACACACACACACACACACACACACACACACACACACACACACACACACACACACACCAAACTGACAGTGTTTTCCGGGGGGTTGGGCTTACATCTCAGCTGTAAATGTCTTTCTTAGTGACAGAAAAATATAAACAGCGATGGTCTTGTAGATAAACAGCCATCATGTGGACGACCTCCGTGACCTCTCCGATGACTCTACACAACTCCCTACATTCCTGTTTGCTCGCTGTCAGCACCCTGGGACACATCCAGCTATCATTTAAAAAAAAAAATGTCTTAACACATGCAACATGCAGTGTAAACTAAAGCTTCAGAGAGTGTTATGTGTTTAAAGCCTTTTGGTTATCAGGTTTGTTGTCATCAAATACTGAAGTAAAAGGTAGTGAGGACAACCTGTGGTGTCCGGACGAGAAACAGCACCGCAAAGAAGGATACAATATCTTCCAGCACAGTGATATTGGAAATGTTTTAAGGTAATATGAACTTAGATAAGATAATAATTCATTGATCTCCAGACTAAGAGGGGATATCCCGACATTTCAGCAACACAAACACAACAAAAGCAAATAGATATATACAAATAATATTCATATAAGAATAGATAACATAAATAACGGTGACCCTAAAGGTCAACTGTGGAACACAGATTATACTAAACCCAACCCAATCAATGAAACAATTCAAATTGATGTTTTTGACAACATTGCGTAACTTTTTAAAGTGTGGGATCTGGAGAGGCTCAGCTTTTAGATGCAAGTAGTGGAAAAGGATGTGAAGGCACGGATCTTAAGTTGTTAATATTTCAAAAAAGTGTCTACATTTTCATCTCCAGGAACAACAATGTCATTGTTGTGACTTACTCCCATATTAAACCATGAGTTTAATATGGCAGCAACTCCAGTCACTCCATCACTGAATATAAAAAATCAATATTGATGTTGATGGTCTTGTTTACTTTAGAAGTTCATAAAAAGACATCAATGTTAGTTTCAGTGTGATTCATAAGCAGCTGAAAACTCCTCACAGAAGCCGACCTTTAATGTGAATGTGGCACAGCGTTGGTGTCTAGGGGAAAGAGGAAGTGACAGTGACACACATCCTTTGACCTCTGGCCCCAGCTGAACTCGTTCCTGACAATCTGGCATCAACAGGAAACCTGCGGCCTTGACATGCACGCGCGCACACACACATGCACTTGTCGAAGTTTCTGCTCGTTCTGTTTAGGAGTAAGAGCACAGAGTTTAGAAACACAACAGTGTTGTATGACTTACAATGAAAGTGAAATGAAACTATGTGGTGAGCATAAGTTAATATGAAGGGGAATAGTAGAAATACTACAACTGCACAAACGACTTCTGGTAGCTATTAATGTTGTCAACATTTTAAATTGTTTTTTTGTTATTTTCATGATCAACTGAATCGGAAAGGTACCAAAAGGTTTTGAAAAAAAAGTTCTGTCATATTTCATAAGCTTTGGAAAGAGGATTATAAGTGATATCTGAGATGGAAGGTTTTAGATCAGGTCTGTATCCTATTTTCAGCCACAAGACGTTGTCTGAAATGTTTACATTTTGTATGAGTCTGCCTGCAGCTTTGGATAACCTAAAGCAAAAGAAATGACCAAATATTGTTGGACAGCCTCCTCTTGTTGAACAGTATGAAGCACTGACATGTTGAGAATTATCAAACAGAGTTTGTACTTTAGGGATCTAATGTTGTCCTGATATCAATCAGGTATTGATATTGTTTGATTTTTACTAGAATGAAATTAAAGTTTAACGATCTGGTAGCATGACTACTTTAAATAACTATAACTTTGTGTCACACCTGTAGAAAGTCTATTTCAGTTTAAATGAAACAATCACATTTGATTCGTTTTAAAGCATCTTAAAGGTTTAAACTTTTTTTTCAGACTTTAGGAAGAGGTAAGAATCACGTTTATTGGGGTCCTGGAAGCCCAGTGTTAGTGTGCCATGTGCGGAGGCTGAGGTCCCCTAAGCGGGCGGCCCGGGTTCAAATCCGACCTGTGACTCTTTTACTGCATGTCACTCCCAACTCTCTCTGTCCCTGATTGCAGACCCCACCCACCTGTCTCCAAAATGAAGGCATAATAAACAAAATAGGACCACCCAGGGCCCCTTCCTCCGTTAGGGGCCCTGGGTGGCCAGTCTCAAATTTCCCCCCACTATTAACCCTGTGTTTTTCCTGAAATGGTAAAGCATTTTTTATCCATATTTTCATCTTAAAGGAAGTGAAAATTGGTGCAAATAAGTGTCACTGATGTGAACCCTAAGCCCTGAAAAGTTCCCACATCTGGCCCTGCCCCTTGGTGGTATAATGGATTAACACACACACACACACACACACACACACACACACACACACACCTTTCCTGGTGTCAATCCTGTTTGCTGGAAAGAGAGAGGCGGGGGGGTGGGGGGGTGGAGGAGTGTGGGTGCACACTTTAACACACTTACATATGTTTGAATGCTGTGTGTCAGGAAAGTTGAGGCTGTAGTTCAAGGGTTCGTCCTGCTGCTGCAGTCCTGAAACCAGAGCCCACATAGAGCTCTCAGTCCAGACCTGGGCTCAGTAACTCTCACGAGCGCTGCCTTAAAATATCCCGCGCTATTTATAACTGCTGTCTCTGCAGCAGCGGAGGAAGTGCATAATATTTCATTGACGTTTGTTCCCTGGGTCGCACTCTGCAGAACATCGTGTCAGTTTCCAGTTTCCACAGGAAGGCGGAGGAAGCTGGAGGACGCCGATCAGGCTGCAGATGTTGGAAGAGGAGGACGCTGAATCTGAAGCCTCTGGAGAGCGCTTTCTTCCAGCTATAATGAACAGAAAGTTAATCTGTTGCACCTTGTTATGTTCCCTCACAGCACAGTCATCCGTCCTGTGGAGACACGGATGTTATTCAGGGTAAAAGATGTCTCCCAGATAAGCTGAGACTTGCTGCCCTCTTGAGGATTCATGTTACAACAGGGGCGGCTGCTCAGTGGAGGAGAAGCCATAGGTTGCCATGGAAACCTGCCCATAAAATCTCTCTGACGAGGCTGTTATAATGTTGTGCAGGTGAATTACGAGTCACATAAACGTAGCAAATATTACATATACGTAGCTGTTGTTTCAAAGCTTCTTGATTCATCAGCAGCTTAAAGAGGAGTGTAAGGAATTATTGTTTTTAATATCAGGTGTATATTCCCTCACTTCTTTGTAACTGGCATATGTAGGCTACCTGTTTTAAATAGTTTTCAGAAAAGATATGAGCCTCCTACGTCAGCACCCAGGAGTCTTAATACCTTCATAATCAGAGCTGCAGAGCTGAAGGACTTGCACATGCTCAGTCGTCTTTCCTTGTGGGGAAGCTTTCAAACCCTTTATCTCTGAGAACGTCTTGTTAACATCACACATCCTATGAAGAATTATATTCATGATTTTTGTATAAAAAATAAAATGGTTTGACATGAAGTCTTTGCAAAATTGCCAGTAGGTGTGAATGTGAGTGTGACTGGTTGTCTGTCTCTTTGTGTCAGCTCTGTGATTGAATGGCGATCAGTCCAGGGCTTACGCAGCCTCTATATCAGTTCTTGATAAAGGCTAACTGTTTTTAGCCAATTGAAAAATGGTTGAAAAGAGGTCTTGTACGCTTAGAACTGATTTCAGCTTATTTCAAACCAAGTATCAATGTAGAGATCTGTGTTTGTGCTCACTGGGATGCATCTGATGCAATGAAGTCATTTACAAACTGTCTTCTTAAAAAAACTTCAGAAACAACCGTTTAAAAAATATCTCTGATCTGAATTATAAGAAATACTGTAGAAAAATGACAACTAATGTTTGAGAGCAAAAGACATGACTATTCTCTTAGAATTAAAAAGATTTTATAAAACACTTTGGGTGCAGCATCATGATGTGTCAGATTTCACCTGCAGAGGGCGCCAGAGGAGCCACTGCATGGTCATCATTGGTTCACATCCTGGTGTCCAGGATCCCAAAGATCTCGAGGGTTTCTTTAACGTAGTCAGAATTTGATTTTCATATATTAAGTATAACCACAAGGCCATCCGGTGCCCCATTCCCAGAAGGTTTCAAACAAAGGTTAATTTTTAGGATATTTTGTTATAATAATAATCATGTGTGTGACATTGTTCTGTTGAAGCTGCTAATCTAAATAAATGTACCGGTACCTACCTTTTTGTAAAATTAGTAAATCTATATATCTAAAGCCGTCCAGCATAAAACAGGGAGCAATAATAAAAATGTATGAATGTTTTCTTTTGGCTGCACAGAATAAATGATGTTTTGATGACTTTCTGCTCAAACAGTCTGAGCAGAAGCAGAGGCATTAAGATTGCATTCGTCTCTCACACTCTATAAATAGAACATTTATAATTGATCGTATTTTCGTTCTCACATCACAGCTGCAACATCTGCCGTGTGAGGCAACACTGTGCTTAGGTTCTTCTGTTGTTAAAAGCACTGAAGTTTATCATCCTGTAGAGAAGCACCTGTGCCGACTGCAAGTCATAAAAAAGGTTCAAACACATAAATGATAAATCCTGGGCTTTATGAGCTGTGTGATGTTAACAAATACGTCAGACAGTATAAAGAGAGCAGTTTTTAACATTCTTAAGAAAAAGACCGAGCATGTGCACATACTTTGGTTACAGAGCTCTGAGGGCTGCTGCTGATGGAGATGATTAATATCCCACTGATTCAGATTTTAGAGACAACTCAGTGGCTGGACACCAACACGTCTTTAAAAAGATAAGAAAATAATAAACTTTCACTTGAGAACCAGTTTTGAGAATCTTTCAAAATACAAATTCCCATAGGGAGAATAATAACTTTAGGCTTATCATGCATGACTGATATCTTTTAAATTGACCCATTACTGATATCTCTAACAGCCCTGCTTCATTCGAATAAAAGTGATGAAAAACAAATCAAGCGGATGAGTCGGTTTGTAATGTTTAATTTAGATTGTTTAATGTTAATTCCATGCTGTGTTTCAGTCAAAACGATACAGATTCCCTGTCTGTGGCTTCAGTCAGATATCCAGTAGTACAAATCAGCTCCAAGTTACACATAATGAAGCGAAACAAGACGAGAAACAAAGAAAAATCAGCAAAGAAAGAAAACCTCTGAATCTAGAGGAGCTTTTTTAGTCAAAATTAGGGGGGAAGCAGCAGAAAAAGAACATGTGATAACTCATGCAAGCACTCCTGATGTAAGAGCTCTCTGTGGAGCACCCGGGCCGATCTGAGACTCGTCTTTCACATGGGTGAGAAATCAAGTTTTTCATTTAGCTTTGATGGGTTGACCTCCAGAGCTTCAGCATGTGTGCACAGTTACAGTATTTCAGCACAAAGTACAGTCCAAGGACAACTACAAAAACATGACAACAGAATCACCATGGTGTAAAAGTTAAGCACGTCTTTGCCCCACGTGGATATCGCCAAACTCTGCCAACTTCCTCTGAAAACCTACGTTCACAAAAAGGGCACTTAACTCTCCCAAACTGCCCTTCAAACGCTAAAATGATTTGCATGACATTTCACTAAAAACAGATAAAATAGCTCCCATAACTAAACCTCCATATTTTCAGTAATAAAAGTTAATTTCTGTAATTACATTAAGAAACAAAAATTCTCATTACATCCAGCAACTGATAAAAATATTGAAGAAAAAAAAAATACAATGATGAGAACAAAGATAACATTTCAGAACCGCTTGTACCAGGACAAAAAAAAAACAAAAAAAAAACAACGATCCAGGGACTCTTTATCCCCCCGTCTTTCTAACGTTGTATTTCCTGTCTCATTAAGTGGTGTTTTTACTTCAATGCTGTAAGGGCTAATATAAAAATAAAAAAGAAGAGAAAAATAAAGTTGTTAACTCCGCGGCCCTGCTGGGTCGAGGAGCTGAGTGGTGGAAGAAAAGGAAAAGAGAAGAGGAAGATGAGGAGTTTAGGAGGATGACAGTAGAGAGGAGGAGGAGGAGTGTGAGGAGGTGAGGGGGGGGAGGGTCTCAGGTTGTTGGCTGTAGGTGGCGTAGTCTCACTGGGCCGCCTCGTCCTCAACGTCTTGCAGTGCCTCTTTGTTCTGTTCTTGTTCTGCTGAAGAGAAAAAAGAAGGTGTTTGTTTTCAATCTGAGTTAAAGGCGTAAAGGTTTTATTCGTTTTTCTTTTCACTGACACTCTGCACGGGGATTTATCAGCAGTACATTTAATATTTATTTATTATTTGATGACCTGATGATACATCTTCCATCGATCTCGGATCGACTTTGAAATGTTGCACCACTACCAAATTAGAAGCAAAAAAAAAAGAAGAGAAGTGCCTCAAAACTTGTCTTTAGTACACTTCACAGTAAAGAAAGGACTTTTGAATGCTCATTCATTTATAAAGAAACAGAAGAGATTGTGTAATTATTATTTCATCTTTAAAATATGTTTGTCACTTTGTTTTAAAGACGACCTACTCAAGAGGAAAACGTTGTTACTGTAAGTGTTTCTTTTTGGAGTAGGAAATACATTCCTAAGGTTTGCTGGAATTCTGTTAACATCCTTAATGATCAGCTACAAACATCAGTCTTAATGCATGCTGAATCCAAACTCAAGTCGATAAATCAAAATGTGTTTCAAACAGAAAAATAACAGTGGAAAAAAACTGAGTTTTAAAATCTAACCCGTTGAGCTTTTTACATGAAACTTCACACGTGCAGAACACTCTGATAAATTAAACTCTGAGCTCTGGATGGACAAAGTTAAACACTTTACACACAAACTGCATCAACATCACTCGTTTCATTCTCTTTCTGACTGAGGTTTGCAAGTGTGAAAGTGAATCTCTGAGGTGCTACAGGGTGAGCAGGCAGTCAACAACATGATCTGAAACTGTGATCCTTGGTGTGCATTCATCAGTTTTCACTCTCTGTGGTGGGAAGACAAAAGGTGGCAGACTGAACAGGTGAGTGTGGAAGCTACACGAGTCCACTGAAGGATTAAACCAGGAGTGAGTCTGTGTTGAGAGGAGGAGGGCAGCAGCCACACACACAGCAAGGTGAGCAACACTTACAAAGTACAGTTAATATGGGAAATGAAGGGTCAGGTTTGTTTCCTTTAGGACTCTACAGCAGAGGGAACGAGAAAGAGAGACAGAGACATGACGAGTCAACGACAAATCAAAGCTGTCAGGGGACGCTGCTCGACACCAAAAAGGCCAACAGCTGGAATTTAAAAAAAGGACAAAAAAGAAAGATTCAAAAAGTGACAGAAGTTTTTTTGCATTTCCTACTCTTAACACCTTGGAACTATGACAGCAGGGATTTTATTGTGGTAGTTTGAGAAAATTAAACTGCCATAAATATGAACGTCTCAGACAGATTTAGGCTACGTCAACACACAAGCCCAATCCCAGTGTGCCTCTTTGGTCCTAACCCTTATTTATACATGTTCTCAACTTAGTGGTGGCCTTTTAGTTTGGAGCTACTGAGCCCCCCAGTGATAAGGCTTTTAGGATTTTAGCAATGTGGAAAAAGTGGCACCAAATATGACAATGAAAATTGAATCAACTGTAAAACGTGGAAATGGCCTAACGTGGGTGTCATAAAAAAAAAAAAGGGTTTTCCTCCCAATCTAGGTGTTTTAATTAAAAATAGTCTATGCTGAGATTTAGGTGCGTTTGTTGTAGCTGCAGTGTCTTTCTCCTGCTCCTCGTCTGTCTGCATGTCGGAACGTGTGCGGACACACATTAACACACACACATTAACACACACACAAGGAACACAAGCCATCACACACACACACACACACCTGTTTATTTTAGTGCAAAGGGAACACTGTTAACCGTACGGACCAAGTCTTTATGGTCAGGAACCACGTAATCCAGTCAAACGTTTGGTTGGACTTTTCTCCATCCAACAGATTCATAGGGTACGGCTCAGAGAAAAAATTTTAAGCAATTGCAAATCCGTGTGAACTTTTGAATAATCCTGCCGATTCACTGTAACAGAACATGCACACTGTGAGCTGCATGATCCAAGTTCTGAGAGCTCCAGCTGAGGCCAGTATCATGTCTTTTAAATCTATAGGATATGCTGAGTAATAAGTTCAACAGGGAGAATCTCTCCCATTGTCCACAGAGTGTTCCGGTCACTTGTTAACCTCATGCAGCGCTCTACTGTTAGCAGGCGAGAAGTGCGTATGGCTTAAAGCACTTCTTCACAGCACACAGCCACCATCAGCTACAAAACAACGAGTGAGCCCGTCCCTGTACTGTTTGATACGATGGCTAAAGAGACGGAACCAGATGGTGACGGATAGAACCAGGAAGAAGGAAAAAAAGGGAGTGACCAACAAGAAGCTGCACTAAAGGAAATATTAGACCTTGTCAGTCAATGTGGTTTTCTGGCTTCTCAAAATGTCTTTGCCTGTGTTCTGTTGAGATGTACTGCCTTGTCTAAAAATGATATCACGGCCCAAAACGTTAGCGAGGTGATCTGTATCCTCTATGAAATAAAGCTTGCAGAGCAAAATAACTTGATATGAATTCACTGCTCACATCATGCATTATCAGAGTATGGGGAACAAGTTTTTAATACACTATCATTTCAGTTTCAGAGGAATCTTGATGGACATTAATCTATCAAGCAATGCTCCCTGTACTGCACTCAGCTGGTAGCACATCTGGATGGGTAGCACTATTCAATAGAACACCTGCTGCACCACCCTCTGCTTGTCAACAGATGCACTCTGTCTATGAAGGGGAGGTTTAACAGAACCGTGTGCGTTTAACATCAGTGCAGTTGCACTCAGAGACCTTCAATGGGCGCAGGATTTCTCCATAATGTTGCTTTAAGAGCATTTTCTAAAATCTACAGTAACCTAAAACTAATTCATCTTTTGCATAGAACAGAGTGAGGCATACTTCTAAGTGTACGGGCTTGTCCTCTGTCCCTGGACCTGTGATGTGTGTATTATATGCTAGCATAAACTGAAACAACAGAATATGAATAAAGCTGCTCACAGTGTTTAGACATATGTAAATAAGAGTATAAAAAGGTTAGGACAGGTAACAGCAGATGAGTGAGTTAGTTCATCAGCATCCTGACCTGGAAACATGTGTTGAAGAAAGTTTGATGAATAAGTGTCTTACCCTCTCCCTGCATATCTGAAGTCCATAGTGTCAGGTTGTCACGTAACAACTGCATGATAAGTGTTGAGTCCTTGTAGCTGTCTTCACTCAGTGTGTCCAGTTCTGTGATGGCGTCATCAAATGCACACTTTGCCAACCTGAGAAAACACAAACGGTTAAAATCAGCGAAACCAAGCGGCAACCTAGACGTGTTGAAATGAAGCATATGCATATTAAAAACGTAGCTATACAGCAGAAATAAACATGTTTACAGCCTGATTCAAAAACAGCTTTGGGTCTGTATAGCTCATTGCTTTATTCATGACAATCCTGCAAAGGGTGAATGTTTATATAACTCATCTGTTTTGATTTTATCAAGTCTTAAAGGGATGGAGCGGTGAATTTTTGACTGACAGCGGGACTCTGCTGGCTTTGAGACATCCACTCTGGGAATTCATTCTCAAACACTAGCGTACCTCTGAGCCATGTTTTCTTGGGATTTACTCATTAAAAACATATAACATGACTTTCTCTGTAGTTTAAGCATGCATTAAGTAGCTCAAGGCTTCATTCACAGTCACATGACTAATGTGTGACAGCACAGTTGCCATGTCCATTATTATCGATTATAAAGAGACCTACACTTTGGATCCTTAAACCTTTGAAGGTGCTGTTTGAATAAAAGAATACACCATGCTTTGGCATTGTTGATTAAGCTTTAGAGAATCACAAAAGTCAGTGATATAGGAAAGACAAAAAACCTGCAAGCGCGGTCAGGCGAGTTGAGGATCTCGTAGTAGAACACAGAGAAGTTGAGGGCGAGTCCGAGGCGAATGGGGTGTGTGGGTGGCAGCTCGGACAGGGCTAGATCCGTAGCGGTCTTGTAGGCTACCAGGCTATTCTCTGCTGCATCCTTTCTGTGGTTGCCTGTAGCAAACTCTGCCAGGTACCTGTGGTAGTCACCTTTCCTGAAATTAGGGGGAAAACAAAAAATGTCAAGAAGTCAATTTTAACAACTTCTGTTTGTGATAAAATTGCAGGTTAATTGGATGTGAAACTTTGTTTTGAAATTAAGCTGTTCACTTTACACACTGTACAATGTTTCTAAATTTTTCTATCCTGTCCTGTCTGGATTCACCTCTTTGTAATTTAAACGTATCTAATGACTTGTCAAATTACTCACAGGCATAAAAACTTAATCAGTTTAACATCTAGACAGGGTTAATTAATTTCTCCATCCATTTACATTCAGACTACAGTGCTCTTACATTTTGTTGTAGAAAACCTTCGACTCTCCCATTACAGCAGAGGGAAGTAGGTGCCTTTCAAGTGCATCCAGAATATCCCCACAGATTGACTTCAACTCGTTCTCCACCTGCAAACAGACAAAATAAATGAAAATATCCAATCTGCATGAACTATTTTCATCCTTTTCCTCTGCAGCTTTCTTCCAAGTCCAACATATCCTCTCACATCAGGGTGTAAGTGTTCACTGAAAGTATAGTTTATCATCTGCGTATCCTGAAGGTCAGCACACACTGTACACACACAGCCAAGCTCAGGCTGCATTTCCTGTATGCTCAGACAAAAATTAAACAAAAGCCCTTGTTTTAGGGGTGATTGATGCCCTTACTTGACAGGACAAAAAAACAATTATATGCGGAAAAAGGAGCCACAGTCTGGACCCGAACCCGGCCCGCCCACCTTGAGGACCACAGCCTCTGTATAAGGGGCATGACCTAACTGTGTGCCGAACCGGTGCCCCACTAAAGCCCTTTTACCACATTCACAGAAAACCTGAAAATATTATATTTGCAAGCTCAACTGCGGCAAAGAAGACGATAATACATTCTTGGTGCTCTGTTGAATCTCCATTGATAAAGGAATGGTTTAAATATTTTAGAAACATCTCTCTTATTGAAAGACCATTAGCTGTAATTCATAAGGCACACGGACATCCACTTTACAGGCTTGGGATTTCCTTATTTCAACTCTTTCAGATCCACTTTTTCTTGAACAAATATTATAAACAAAATGTAAACTTACACTTTTTGTGAAATTGTTTACTTGAATTATTTTTTATCTGTTTATTTGTTTCAGTTTTATTTATTGAGCTGTGTCTATAGGTTTTATTTTGTGTACATATGTGTATGGGTGTGTGTATATATGTGTGTGTGTGTGTGTGTGTGTGTGTGTGTGTGTGTGTGTGTGTGTGTGTGTGTACACACATGCATATCATAATTTCATTCAGTAATTTTGTCTTTGTTTCAAATTGTATGTATATTTTTCCTCATCAAGGCAACAGCAATCTGTAAATAGTTTGTATGTTTGATGATGCTGTCTTGATCTTCTGTCATTGTACCTCATTGTGTATAAACATCTTATGTAACATTTAAATACAACGTTGATCACACAAAAAAAAGAAAAACCTGAAAATGTTGAGGGTGAGCCGCATGTGAGATCACAAATGACCACATTTTTTACCCGGACATCTCTCTGGGGGGGCTGGCAGTAAAGAGTTGGGGTGATGTGTGAACACAGCAGGAAATAAGAGTGAGCAGACGGGGCTGATTTATATCATGAAACACGATCTTTATCTTTATAATCTTAACAGCACGTTCTTTTCTACTCATTCATTGACACTGTGAACATGAAGCATTGATTGCATAGTGTCCTGTTGTACTCCTGGTGGCCTGACTGTGAAGCGTGTTCAACCAAGAATGTCTGAAAAATAGGATGCTGCAAGCTTAAAAAATGGAGTTTACAAAAACTTTCAAAAGGAGCTGAGAAGTGTTACAGGTGTCTTTAGTATTGCTTAATATGTAAAGGATGTAATCTGAAACTAAAGGATGATGAAAATACAGCTTGTTGATACACAAACCAGCATTTCTTACTCATTGTTGAGCAAGTGCAAAGTGTTTTGATCACAGCAGCATGGCGTGTCTACGAACAGGGACTTAAAGGGACCAAACAGCCTATGAGTGAGGGGCAGAAAGTCTCAGTGCTCCACTCCGCTAACATGCTTTATCACCGTCCTTTTTTTGGACAACATCTGCCCTTTAAAAGCCTAGGCCTGCAAGTGGCCCCAGTAATTATTTTTAGCTTCATAGGATTCATATTTTAGGAACCCTCACCAGGTGCTGGTATAGTGGTGGATGAAATCTGTCCCCTAAGGGGTTTAGGGATGAACTAAATGACGATGCAACAGCAGGATTACCAATCCCTGAATCCCATTAGGTCGTTGACTGCAGTCCAACTGCCCCTCCCAGTTTCCTGACACACTCTGGCTTCTCCCAGATAACTAACCATGTCTTATTTCCCTTCATAAAAGCAGAAGAGAGAAGAGGATCTGCCAAGTATGACTCAGATGCAGTCTGCTCAGGAGCTGCTCACAGTGTGTATTATTAATATGAGCTAGTGTTCTTAGATTAGCACTATAAATGTCTTGAAACAAGACAATGAATGTGCAAGAGTCCCGACAGATGATGTTGAAAAGCAAAAGCTAAGTCACAACCCAAACTTTAAAAGAGTGCTTTACCGTTTGCCTGTATTCCCGGATCATCTTCAGTTTATCCTCTCCGCCCTTGGTCTCTTCCCTCTGTTCGATACTGCTGATTATCCTCCAGGAGGCTCTCCGAGCACCGATCACATTCTTGTAGGCCACTGATAAAAGGTTTCTCTCCTCCACTGTGAGCTCCACATCCATACCGGCCACGTTCTTCATAGACACCACCATCTCTGTTGAGGATACACACGGGACAACCCCATCAGTACAATATAACGTTTTATCAACCTTTTAGTTCTGACATCAAACCAAAGAATGGGCAGATCATCTTCTCATCATGTTGTCTGGCTAAACTACAGTCAGAGGTTAAAGTCGTGAGAGATGTGGTGGAAAACTCTGACAACAATTCAACGAATACTGGCAGACATTTCTCTTCAGGAGACATAAAAATTCAAGTTTATTAAGAGAAGAACCAATAAGTAAGCAGTGAGCAAAAATCCACACAGTATTTAAATCAACAACGTACAAAACACATCTGACCGTGAAATTAAAATGCCTTTAGAGATCAATAATTTGGTAGATGGGGGTAAAAACATGCATAATACGTATACCTGTACTAATAATAATTGTATTTGTATAGCACCCTTTGTTCAAAGATGCAGGCCAACGGGCTTGATGATAAAAGATTTGATCGAGAAAAACACAGAAATTAAAGTAAAATGATATTAAAGTCATTAATGCTTTCCCAGATCAAAAGAGGGATTTGTTGTAAGTGTACATGCCGAGTGCTGTTGTAATTCAATAATCCAATTAAAAGTATTTACCTCAATTAAAAGTCATACTTATAGCTAGATATTGTCAATTACCTGCAAGGCATTCTGGTGCCGCACGCCTACACTTGATCACTAATAGTCAGTTGACACCCCTCCTCATTTTTAAACTATGTATTTTAGCCACACCCATTGCTAACCAGTGCAAAGCAAACAACACGGTGACTTAGACTTTTTTACAAGTGGAAGCACCTAGGCGTTTGAAAACCTCCCATCTGTTGAATCATTAACCAAAGAGCTCACACCTGTCGCTGGAAGCAACATCAGCAAACATACAACCGGGAATGAGCTTCTCCTAAACCTAATTATGTAAGTAACCATATGAAAATTGCCACATTTGGTAAAGTGCAGTATACAAACTTCATATGACTGGTTTGGGGGAAAAGAATAATCACAGGGACCCAACGTTTGTCTCCTGTACTCTGGAACAGCTCTGTGTATTTATTTTTAGTTTTACACTTGCAAAAGAAAACTCCTGAAAAGTTGTGTGAACACAAACTGCCAGATTTTTCACCCAGAATTTTTTCTACCAGCCCTCAAGTCAATTCTCTGTGTGAAGTCAATTCCTTTTTGCATATCTGAATAAACAAGCATTTGTGGGTCTTTGTGAGTTTTATTGGTGTTATTGGTTATTAGGCATATGGCTATTTAAAAGCATATTGTAGTTGTTGGTAGTTGTTCTATATGGCCACAAGACAGCGAGTCAGCAGGACCTCGTGCAGATGAAGTGAGGGGCAGACCAGGACAATAAGAATAATTTCACTTTGACAAGGAAGAAATGATTGGATCAAGTGTGTACATGGATATTGATCCAAGCAATGCTAGGCATGAACCGCCCCTCTTGCTTAGAATTAAATTTATTTTCTTAGGAGCTGAATTGGATCAGTCTCTTCAGATTGATATGTTTACATTAAGCATTTTTATTCTAATAAATGATGTCCATGTAATCATAGCTAGTTTGTGCCAATGGTGGTAAACAAGGGCCTTTACTGAATAATGTAACAATTACTTACAGCTGTTTACAGACAAACATAAACACATACAAATAATAAACACTGTATACACCGTCCTCACAACCACCGCCTGACGCCCAGCCACCACCATCCCACCCCACAAACACCAATGTTCTCCTTCATGCACGGCTCGCGCCAACCTCCACCTCAGCAGCAAGGACGTGTGGACAACAGGAGCGCGAGGAATACAGAGGAGAAATCCTTCCTGCATATTATCTGCTCTTTTGTAAAGAGTCTCGAGAGAACACTTGTTATGAATTGGCGCAATACAAATTACGATTGATTGATTGATTGACACGTTCAAAAGCATTGCAATCTTGTTCTATCAGGGGTAAATCATTTAAAATCTTTGCAAGTGCTTAGTGACTTAAAACATGGCAATAAATAGTAATGTTGACTTAAGCTGAACTCATTTAACACATGCTGATATAAACCAACTGATCCGATTTTTAATATGTGATAAAAATCCCAAAAAACAGTTGAGAGCAAAGTGAAAATACTGTCCTTGAAAATGTAGTTCACGCTGACAGTACTATAGTCCAACACTTGGACAAAAAAGGCTTTTTTTGTCTCGCTGAAATGTAACCTTGTTCTCAATATTATGATCAATATCATAAGCGAGACGACTGTTTCATTTTTTACGCTGTCTGTGTATCTGCAGTGGTAAAGAGTACTTGTGAAATGTGTAAAGCTTGGGGAACCTCTGGTCACAACTATTTTCAAATGTGTCTTTCTTTGTGAAACCATCCCTTGCAGCCACCACAGGAGCTTCATATTTTAAGGAGCGAATCTCACCCCTGAGAGGATCCTTCCAAAAATAATTCATAAAAAAACCGAGCTTAGTATGATAGGATGACGGGTTTAAACTCAGTAGCACCTGCAGATTTCAGCTTCAATGAAGAGGAGCAGTTTGTGGCGATAAGATCTGACTCCACCCTAAAGCTGAGGTTTACAGGACAATGGATTGTGTGCTCCGCCTGGAGAAAGAGCATCTCTCCATAGAGCAGAGTGCTGTGCCTCTGCTTCTCTCCACTTCATCCTATCTCAGTTAAAAAGGCTTTTCTGCATTTGTCCTACTGAAAACAATGAACAGAACTATTTTTTTTATTAGCAGTATTAAGCTAATTTTTTTTCCAAAGATGTGCAGTGCAAAAAAAACCTCATTGCTGATGTAGAGATAAAACATGCCCTTTTATCCCCATATGTCAAACGTTACTAATGCTTTGTTGGAACTATATACTGGACTTTTTTGCAGGCATAATACTTAATTTATTTATTTTTTTGCAAAGTTGTCTCCAGTTGACTTTATAAAAGCAGGCCGACTGATGAAGAATCTAGTAATAAATGTTATGTAGGGTGGTTTAAGTTTGTTTTTTGAATGTTTGCATTTCAGACACCAGATTAAGAAGGGTCCAAAGGGATGTGCATGTTTTATTGACTAAACAGATCAATTCATCACCCTCGCTAGTTAGCAACAAAATTACAGGTCCAGAAAACATCTGTCATTTTTGTCAGATAGAGCCATAACACTCTGGGATTTCTCAATAATGAATGGCTGTCCACGTTTTGTGTACCGTGCCACAGCACACCTCTTCCATCTGGCTAGGACCAACGAAGTGTACCGTGCTTGAGCGAGGAACAGAGCACTCACACTCCTGAACTGGACTTTGAGAGTGAAGCATGCTGGTATGGACTGCCTTATTCAATGGGGAATGTAGGCCTAAATGTCACACTAATTGTATTGTGTGATGAATAAATTAAAGAAATAAGTGAACTTCCAATGTGTGTATGATATCTTCATGTTATCAATAAATCAGTAACAATCTGTCTTCATTTAAAAAACGATATACTTAAGCAACTAACGCAGTTAGACTGCCAGTAAAGCAGTTTTAACTATTTAAACAAGTTAAAGAGCTCCACATATTCTACTCCAGAGAATATATTCCCTTTTTGAGCCTCTAAATTACAATTATTTCTATACACAAGTTAAACTTGGGCCATTTGAAGAAAGCGAGGCTGAACTATAAATAAAACGCATCCTATGAGTCAGAGAGACTTTGCTGATGTGAATAAGATATATAACATTAAGCGAGTAAATATATGAATGTCTTTGTCAATGCAGGAAAACCTGGTGTAGAATAACACTTTTAATCCAGCTAGATTCCAGTCAGGTTGACAATTAGGGCAGTAAACCACAAATCACTCTGTAAATACACCCAGTCCAAATCCCGTGAATGAGTCATGGCACATTCACTTCACGTTACTGGGCAACGTCTAAAAACAGCCTCCAATGTAACCAGGCCTGTAATGGTATGACAGTCTGAGAGGGGTGCACCAGGGAGAGCAAATCGATCCGTGCAGCCTTGTTGCAGGGGGAACACCCCACCAAGTGAACAGCTGCCCCTCCACTCCCACACCGAGACCTTAAATCACATAGTTAACCATGCCATTCAGTTTAGAATCATATAAAACATATCGTATGCTAATGCAAAACAGTAGCCCGACAGTGGATGTTGCTTCTAATACAAGCAGTCAGTAGCTCAAGTGTTAAGCTTAGCATGGTGCAAAGGGAGGCAACTCCTGACAGCTCAACGCTCCAGTGATCCGCCATTTTGTTGTAGCCTTCACTAGCGTTAGCCACCGTCAATCACATCCGCACATTTTTACTAGCTGAGATGACACTCTATTGTTTTGCCTTTTAATTCATATGATTGTTGTGTTCGTCCACAATCAAGCCATTTGCCGTGTCAATAATTAGTTTGCAAAAAAAGAAAAAGAGGGGATGTTAGCCACGTTAGCTGTGTGGTTAGCTGCGGCTAACTTTGAGATAGCAGATCCCTGCAGCCACACCGAGTCGACCCCGGAGAGTCTTACCGTCATATCGCTCTGCCTGCTCGGCCAGCTTCGCCTGATAAACGAGGTCCTCCCGTTCTCCCATGGTGGTAACGAGATGCGGGTAAATTAGCGAACTATTAAAAATGACAATTCTTCAGGAAAAAACACGGTAGTGCGAGCTAGGTCTAGCAGCTGGATCCTAAGAAATGAACTGGGTCGATGAGTGCTGTTCCGCCCCACCGGCAGCGCTGTGCAGGGATGGAGTAAAGATGGCGGCGACCACCGGTCTCATCCGCGTACAGCACATACGCACATGAATCACCATCAAGCGTCCTCCTGTACATAGAGGTTATGAGAATATACTGCGGGGTTTCTACAAACTCTTTTTATATTAATATACTAAAAACTGAATACTGCGACGGACTTTTAGATCTACATTTAAAAAAACAAAGAAGATTTTTTTTTTTTTAATATTACCAAAGTAAAGGCGTAACTTTACTTGTAAATTACATTAAAATCCTAATTTTACAAGAATAATGTTGTAAAATAGCCAAACATTTAACTCCTAATTTTATGAGAATAAAGTTACTCATTACTTAGTTTTAATTTTACTTTTAATAAAGTATTACATTTAAGAGATTAAAATCCTACTTTTACGAGCATAGAGTCGTACATTACCGAGGTTAAAGTCAGAAATTCATAAAAATAATGTGGTAAATGAACAAGATTTAAATTGTAATTTTACGAGGATGAAGTTGTAAATATACTAGATTAAAGTTGTGTTTTAATGAGAATAAAGTCATCAATTTAAAGATTTTTGGGGGGCTTTTTGTGCCTTTATTGTAGAGATAGGACAGTGGATAGAGTCGGAAATCAGAGAGAGAGAGAGAGAGAGAGCGGGGAATGACATGCAGGAAAGGAGCCACAGGTCGGATTTGAGCCCGGGCCGCCCACTTGGAGGACTATAGCCTCCATACATGGGCCCACTAAAGTTGTCAATTTAAGATAAATATGTTCTGATTTAACGTGAATTTGGCAGATGAAATCATGAAATTTTGCTTACAAAATTCATGTTGTAAGTTAACAACATTAAAGTTGTAGTTGTACAAGTTGAAAGCAAGGCCCCCAGTAAGTGCACGGACTGTTTAAGTCTATTTTACATAGTGGTCAGATCTGGTGTTGCAGTGTCACGTGATGCCATTAGGCCCAAGAACACTTTTTTTCCAGCTTACATTGGGAAACAAACATCTAAATAGATATATTTTGAGCTAGCCTACATCAACTTCCCAACATGAACACTAGATGTACCTAAAAAAAAAAAATGTATTGGCTGATTCAAATGTTTTTAAACCCTTTTTAACATCAAAACCTCCTAAAAGTAGAAAAGTCCAATGAAAGCCGAATTTAGATGTATTGTTGTAGGCCTAGACATAATGAACGCAGATCAGAGCCGCGGGACTGCGACTCGAGTGCGGATACTCTATGGGCCGGGTAACATGGAAGATCAAGGTACTCTTAAAAGTGGAACTTTTTTTGCTGAGCAGCTTTTATCAGAATGAACTGGGCTCCGCCTCTGATGCTGTATCCATTCTATAATACTGATTGATTAAAGTTGTAAATTCATGAGAAGAAAGTCATAAATTCACTATAATAAAGTTGTAGTGTAGAAAAAAAGAGCGAGAGAAGGGGAAGGAAAGAAAGTACTTTTTTAAGGTGGACTTGAGAGGGAGAGGAGAGAATTGAGAAGGGTTGTATACTATGTGAGTGGGAGTGTTCGTCTATGAATGTGTTGATGTGTGTATTAATGTTGTGGAATGAAAGGTGAGGGTTTATGGGTAAGGAGCTGCAGCCAGGGCTTTGGGGTCAAAGGTCAACTGCTGGTGCTTTCGAGGGTAGGATGGAGAGGCTGATGCTACCGTTTGTCTTTTGGTCGGATAAAGTAACAAATTGACCCCCCCCCCCCCGCACTATCTACTATAACTTCCCTTCAACAAAGTATTGAACAGTCAATCGTTTTTTCAAAATAAAAGTTACATGTCTTTATCCAAAAATATAAAAAAACACCATGTTTCATGAAAATGTAGCATTAAAATATTAAAAGCCATGTTATTTCAGGACTTCATTCACAATTAAACAATTTTATTTTTAACATTGTCATTTTTACTTTGTTTTTGTTGTGATTCCCAATACGAGACTTTGCTGATTAAAAAAGCAAATTAACATTTTAACAATAAGCGATACACTTTTGCTTGCTACATTATATGTGCACTGTATAATGGAGCTTAAATATACATTAAGGTAATAAATCTTACTGATCCTACTGTCCACGGGTTCTTCAGAGTTCATAGTGTTTCTAAAAGTACCTCAAGAATGAAATGCATTCATTTCTATAGCTTGAAATGTGCAGCATGAATGACAAACTGTATTTGGAAAAAAAAACCAGCAAGCATTCAAATGCATTTTAGATTAAAAGCAAACGTAAGAAAATTCTGAGAACTCCACTAAGACAGATGAGTCAGTACATTACACAAATCATTTCATGGGTTTGACTTTATTTACTAGTATAATAACACATTACATGCTACAGAAAATAAAAAGGTAATTTGTCAATTGTCTTGAAAGAATATAGTGTTATAATAAAATGGCACATTTTGTTATTAACACAATCCCCACGGGCATTTTTCCTTTGCATGAAAGGAAATTAATGACTTCATGCAGGGCTACTTAAAAAAATACTTCTTGGTGATTTAATTGGAAAACACAATTTATAAGAGAATGATTTATGTATCGGTGAGCACCTGCCATGTATGCACGTGAGTGACAAAGTGGTTTGATTTCATCGTCACCACACAGATGACCACTGTAAAAAAAGATGCGAGTAAACGTGGATGTTACTTTGGAAGAAGTCAAACAGATATTTAACAGATCTTACACTGGGTTTGGATAGAGTCAGGCAAGGCGATACGGTCACAGAAGCCTCTGTGTGGGGGCGATAAAGGAGCATTAAAAAGGAGCACAGATCAATGCAAACTGAGTCTGAAAGCAGTAAGTGCATTCTGTTAAAAATCCAATTGTATCCCATAAACTCTCAGAATATGCTTCTAAGCCTCTGAATGCTGCCACAGTGCCACCTTAAGGTGACATGGTGCAGCTGAGGAGATCTCAGCATGTGTTCAGCAAAGGCTTTTAAAACTTCACACCCGGCCTGCTGCAATGCAAACCAGTCTGCTATCTGATACAAGAGGGGGATGATTGTCAGGTGTCAACTAAAAGATTGATCCACCTCTTTAGGGGGAATGGTGAGGGGGAGGGGGGGGCAATCTGGACTAATGACATGATTTGTTTTTTTTCATTAGCCTGATTGATTGGCAATACAAACATGGCAGAAGGTAGAAATCAAGCAGTAAAAAACCAACATAGGCTTGTGCATTAAAATGAACTAGTAGGCTTTAAATAAAAGACAGGGAAGCACAAAAGAGGAATAAAAAAGGGTGCAAGGTAGCAACATGATTATAAAAAAGGGTTAAAAACAAAAGGGCAGGTACCAAAATAATACCATTTTCTTCTTTCTTGGACACAATTGACAAAACGTGGACACAGGACGGTCTTTCACTCGACGGTCTGATGTTGCTATATTCAGTGAATGGAAAGCAGAGAGCTAACAAACTAACATGATGGACAGACTCCATTCACCCACTTCATCCAGAGGCAGAATGAGCACACATGTGGCGCTATGGGGGCTGAGGGCAAACAGGTGAGGGCAAACAGGTGAGGGCAAACAGGTGAGGGCAAACAGGTGAGGCCCCCCCCCCCCCCCCCCCCCCCGAGAGGGTGGTCTCTTTTGCACCAGAGACCCATCGCTGCCTCCTGACATGCAGCAGAAAAAAGAAGTGTACATTGAAATCCTGTATGTTGGGAAAAAAATATCTGCCATGAAGAAAACGACAAGTATAACAAAGAAGAAAAAACAATATTTTAGCATGTAATGATAATCACACAGTACATCATTTCATAACAATATGTTCTTTTTTTCTTTTCTTACAAAAGACTACTCGGGGGGTGGGGTGGGGGGGGTACTTGGTCATAGTAGTTGAGTGAATCGGGCTGAAGTGAGCCGGGATGGGAGGTGAGAGGTTGAACGTAGTGTTGCCTTTATCTTTACCTCAATAATAGTCTTGAAGTTTCTCAGGTTAACGTCTGCTCTTCTACGCTCTATAGAACTACATGAAGGTGCTGCTAGCTGCTGGACTTGACTCGGGTGATTTTTAGGGTGCTTGTCTGGTTCCTTTAGTTTCTGTACACCTCCTGTTGTCTTCCTTTTACTTTGCGTCTTCCCCGTGCTGAAAACCAGCGAGCTGTATTTGAGCACTTCTGCTCTCGTCTCTTGACATGTAGCCTTCACACTTGCACTAAACGCCTGAAAACTTCCTGAAATATTCAGGGTGAGCTGTGTGAACACACACAATCAGTTTTTACTCCGACTGTACCCAGACTTTTCCCTGCCAGACTCCCTGGTTTATTTTCTGTGTGAGGTTAGGGTTAGCTGACGTGAGAACGCAGCAGAACAATATTCTGGAGATGTCACCACGAGTGGGTGACTCCTATATCTGGTGAATGGTGCACGACCATTGACCCTCTTGCTGAAATGAAACTGCATGTTGCACTGATATGAAGGCCAAATTTTGTGTTTGACTTTGTTGCTCTGTCTGCCACTTCCCTCATTGTTCTCTTTATGTCAGGCCTTGCCTCCTGACTCCCCCCATCCTTCCGTCTGACAGGGATAGTTTCCTGCTGTGAGGTGCATGTTTGAACAACCAAACTCAGGAAGAGTTCAGGAGCAGTCTGCCTAAAATTTTTACAGGAAATTTTCAGGAGTGCATGTGTGAAAATGGCTACAGTCATGTTAAGTCTAAAATAATGCTGTATCGTGTCCGGTTAGACTTCTACTATATGCACACATTTAAACAAGAAAACAACTTAAACTCATCACAGGCAGACAGTAAACAGAGAATACTGTTAGGTCCAGTTGTGGGGATTCACATTTCTGATGTTGAAAACTCCTAAAAACAGTTCAGCATTAAACATCAGTTAAGACCTCCCATGTCTTCTTTAAACAACGCAGCTCCATCAAGAAGGAACCCGTTTAGACAGATGACAGAAGAAATCAAATTAAAGGCTGACATGGCAGGTGAATAACTCTAAGGTCTGATTGGCTGACATTGAAGAAAAAAACAAGACAAAGGTATCAACATGGCGAGCGCTAGCCAGAACCATGCATACATGGACAGATGAGGAGACACAGGACATGATGTATCGTATTGAAAGTACAGAGCTGTAAAGTTGTCCATGTTTTTACTGTTCAACATATCACCACCAGTTTGCCGCTTGCTAACATGACTGTTTGGTCTACCTGAAAGGGGGCATATCACCACCTGCTGTAGAGGAGTCAGAGATACTTCCATCAACAAATGGATCCTCTCTTGGTGCTTACATACTGGGACAAGGACTGTAGACCAATTACATTTCCTCATTACTGAACTGACTGAGATTTAAATACCAGTATATCTAAAATTCAGTATATTTATGAAACAAAGAGACGGTCCTATTTAACGAGAAAAGGAGGGAGCATCTTTCTGTATAATGTCAAACTATTTCTTCAACAAGTGTGAAAAATTAAATGAAATTGGCACCTTAATAGTATAAAACTACAGATGTATTATTAAGACCTGGACACCTCCTAATCGCTCAGCCCTTGCATTCAATTTTGCCCAGTGGCCAATCCAGGTACTGCAGCGCATAATTCTCCTTTTGAACATAAAGTATCTACCCTGACTAAGGTTGTCAAAACTGTTGATAGTCACTTCTTTTTCGAGACCACGTTCTTAAAACAATACAATATCCTTTATTTTTTTACATTAGATAGCACTGAATAAAAAAAAACGAAGTAATATGTAGTGTAAAAAGTAATGAGAGAAAAAACATTTAGTAATAATTTCAACCCAAAGCTGCTGCAAGCCGAGAGTGAGAGAGAAACAACGCAGTGGTGGTCAATCAAGTAGAGAGATAGTGCCAGTAGTTACAAACAAAGAGATTGTTTCCCTCAGTAACGCTCTAAAGAACTTACAAACACGTTGCCACTTCCACACAAATGTGCAGGATTTTGTCTGATTGCTGCTGAAGTCTCGCTCCTATCTGAACACTGCGTCGGCCCCTCTGCTCCCCTCTCTGTCAGAGTCACTACATCTCTAACTGTTATTCACCGACGTTCAGTTAAATCCTTTTAGCACCTCATAAGATACACGCGTTACATTAGTGTCAGAGACAGCGATGTCACCCGAGCGGCTGACTTCCAACTGTCAGCATCATATAACTACAAAAACATGATGTCCATAAAACGTCCTAAATGAGAAAATACAGAGAGGAGAATCACTGCACACATTTCCTCTGGATTATAAATTATAACCCAGAGGAAATATTTTATTTTGGGAAAAATCTTATTTATTGTGTCTTTCATTACTGTAAAGAGTTTGTCAAATCTCATCAGTTCAGTGACTCTTTCTAATGTGCAGGTTGGGAGGTCATTTTTAGTTGCCGTGGTAACGAAACAGGTATCGATAGCGTTTGATGTTAGTGTCGTATTGAAACTCAATTTTTTTGGTATTTTGACAGCTGTAACCCAAACCCTCCCCCAGACCTTTACACGCTGAAAAAAACGTTCCACTGTGACCGAGTCTACTATGAAGATTTCATCCATGGACGTTTTTTTGTTGAACAAAAAGGTTTACTTTAAAATCTGTGATGTTAGTAGAAAGTTTACGGACTGAGCAAGGACACTGAGAGGAACTCATGGGCGTATCACGCAGGAAACTAATGTTGAATCTTTTTGTGTACGCACCAGGTGTGCAAGACTTATTCCACTGAATAAGGGGCCATGTTTGGTTCTGGTGTCAAGGTCTTAACAAAATGTTCCTTCTTTAAAACAGGATACTTCAAACGGTCGTATCAACATCAAACTCATTCCTGTGCTCCCATTTGACATGAATACAGTAAGTGATCCTACAGCTCTGTACACATGGTGACAAATGAGGGGGCGGGGTTTGAAAAATGACACGGCGCTGCTGAGCCGTTATCTACTGGCTCCCACACAGAAAGAGGAAGTGGTTGAAGTCGTGCGGCGAGGAGTCTCCCAGAGGAGCGAGTGTTGATAACGTGTCCACGGCCGGGATGTGAAGAGAGGGAGGAGCTAAAGGGTGTTGCCACATCCATGGAATAGGAGGTCGAGTTTACAGCTCCACTTTAAAGTATATCACCCAGGTTATCGTCTGTCAGTCAGCACAGGTGGAGGAGAAGGTCGGTGTGATAATTCAGGGGGGGTAGAAATGGAGGCTGTGTGTGTGTGTGTGTGTGTGTGTGTGTATGTGTGTGTGTGTGTGTGTGTGTGTGTGTGATACAAGGGTCCAACCAAAGTCTCGTTTTGTTTTTGTTCTGAAGTGACTCTATGAAACTGTACTTGGTGCAGGTGATAACTGGAGCAGACGTGAGAGGAAGGGGGGGGAAGAGTTGAGTGTGTGGAAGGGGGAGAGGGAAGTGAGGAAGGGTCTAATACTAGTGTCCAGGTTGCGGCCCGGCTGTCCGTCCTCAGCTTAGCTCTTCCTCGGCATTGTGCTGGTCCAGCAGTTTGACGTGTGTGAAGGGAAAGTGGCCGCGTTTGCCTTTACATTCACCCTCCCACTGGCCGTTCACGTTTATTTTGGTCACCTTCACCATGTCGCCCACCTGAGGAGGAAGGGAGAGAGGGGTTCAGCATTAGCAGTACTAATCATCATCATCAAAAATAAAGAACATATATCATCTTCTGTGTGAAATAAGGCCTCCCTGGAGAGTATCCGGATTGCATTCAAACAAATGCCACTCGCTTTCAAATAGTAATTTTCAATGAAATGCCCGTCCCTAACTTTGACCCCCAAATGATCAGTTATAGGGTCTAGCTAAAGAAAACTGGAAAAACACCTTAAACTTAAATCTCAGTTTAAGACTGAGATTGTATCTAAAAAAAGCTGAACCCCCTGAGGACCCATGCGAAAAAATTTACATAAATTTAAATCCTATCAGAATATGCCTATAGACTTATTCTGTACAAAATAACACTTGTATATATTTTCCAGTAATGTCTGAACATGATTTTATTTAATATGTGCAGATGTCATTTTTTACAACCTCAGGTCAGACAGAGCCTCGAGCCCCCCTGAGATCTCAGGTGCCCCCTCTAGAGGGGGCCAGACCAGAACCAGTGCTTTAGAGGATACATGCCGTGTCAATATGGGACATAATATATATATTTGGTATCTTACCTTTTTTTAATAATGTTTTTTAGACTGATTACGGATTAGTTGATTCCATTTTAAACAAGTGAAGTGTAAGCCCTAGGATTTGGTGCTGGCTTGAAGATTACAAAGGTTGACCTGGTCAGGTAGAGGAGTGGCTCTTCCTGAGTCACTGAACCTGAGCAAACAACCACTTACAGTCAGTTACAAAGTTCAAGCCCCTGTGTGTGACGGCTGAATCAGAGGTTAAAGCTGTGCATGCATGTTTAAAGTTTACGCTCTTGTAAGACTCGTAGTATCCGTTTGATCACTCAGAACCAGTTACGACGATCTTTCATTGGTTGTGACCGGCAGCTGTTATACGACTACAGATCTCTTGATGATACGAGACCTTTATTAATGCATTTTCATTTCATACCAGGAGATACAGCGGAACAGTGCATACTTAACATGTATGTGAATTTAGTTCATATAGTGATTCAATCATTCGCTGCATAAAGATGTTTAAAAAAATAGATAAAATGCCAAGAAGGTGTTCATTTGGAGTTCAAGAGGGAACAGGGACGTGATTTACAAAGGACAAAAATATTGACTTCATTGGACACTATTTATTAAGAATTCCTTAAAATGATGTAAAAGCAAATTTGTTCCAAACTAAAAGTTGTAATATAAACATCATGTATTTCCAAAGTGATTTTGATGACACTACACCTATCCAATGAGAAGTAAGGATTGCATTTTTAGTTGCATTGAAACTTAGACAGTAGCTGTGGGATCCTATGTAAGTTGTCCAGCCTATAGAATGGCTTGTGCTGATGAGAATCAGTTTGTAGCTCACAGATGAGGGCTGAAGGATATGTTGTTTTATCATCACTACTGCGACATGTGACATGTGCTATAGTCATATCGCAGGACGTGCAAAGCCACACATGTGACCTGAAGCACATCATGCTAACACTTTTCTGTTTAATGCAAACAAAAGCCGCCAAAATGTGTGTGTGTGTGTCATCTGCATGTAAACATGTGGACAGACAAGAGACGCTGCTGCTGTCATCACAGAAACAGCTGCATGACTCACAAGGCAGATCCTTAGTTACAAGAGGCAGGTTTAAAGTGAGTGAATTCCCCTAGCAGGTATCGGTTCATTAACGCTGATCGGTGAGTACGGTTAACGGAGTGGATGTGCCGCTGATTGATTACTTTCAGCATCACAGGCAGCTGAAGATGGTGAACTTTGGTTACCATCAGTGAGCTGCTCATGTAGATGTTAATATTACTTGTTTATAAAAACCTTTTAAATGTGATTTACTGAAGATAAGATTAAACTGTGTTCTTTATTCATTTCTATTTTTGTTGTTGTATTGAAACCAGTTCAGATTGTTTATGGCATTCTAAAAATATGATGGTAATGTTTAGGGACGGCAATAGCTCTGTCTGTAGAGACTTGGGTTGGGAACTGGAGTGTCGCCGGTTCAAGTCCCAATGCGGTCTAAAAATATGGAAGTCAGTCCGGTAGCTGCACAGGTGACAGGTCACCTCCCGTGATGCCCTTGAGCAAGGCACCAGATCCCCAACAGCTCTGGTGTGCTCCCTGTGCAGCAGTCCCACTCTGACACCTCTCCATTAATGCATGTTAACAGGTCCTGTTCGTGCATGTGTGTATGAGAGGCATGTCTCTTAATAATAAGAGCGTAAACTGGAATTTCCCACAGGTATTAATAAATTATGTAAAAAAAAATGTTTAGTTTTTTTTTTTTTTAAGATGAATTAAATGTGGTGAGGCAAATGATTGTATTTAAGGAAAGTATAAACCATCATTGCTTGATTTGTTACTGTTGCACAAAGCAAAGAATCTTCACATTTGAGAACCTGAAGCTGGGGTATGTTTGGTGTGTATGTTTGAAAATAATTCATTATTAACTCAGAGTCACTCACATGCATTGCTGTCACATCATAACTGAAACTACTGGCTGCTGTGTGTTTATGTATTTTTAAAAGGTCACTCATTCATACAGGTTACAGTAACAGGATTTCAAACAGAGCAAAATAGTGCTCTTATGCATAAAGGGTTTATCTAAAGTACAATGAACTAAGCAACAGGTGTAGCTGTGGTGTAGAGGAACTAAGGATAATCACAGATTTTGGCCAAACTCAACCACCAGCTGTTACTTGCAAAACATTGAGAGAGTAAGAGAAGATCATTGTTTGATATAAAGAAACCATACACACTGAAATAATAACACTTTACGACTCATTTATGAATAAAAGACTGCAGACACTTAAAAAATATCTTTAAAAGATTTAAGTCGACCTACGTGGAGCATATTTGCACCACTTAAATGCTGCTAATTTTAGCATCTCTGTGGAGTTAGTTTAAGGTTGCACAGGACTAATACCTGTTGAGTATGTGTAACCTTACACGATAAGGACAGGAATACACAGAATGATAGTTAAAAATGTCTAGACAGAAAGTCATCTCTCTTAAGAGTGAACCGTTTACGATGCACAACCAAAGCTCACGACTGATGTGCTCAGAAGTCAAATCAATGTGTACTTGAGTTGTCTCACAGCTCAAATACAAACACTGTCAAAAATGCTTTCCTTCTCTCTCTCACACACACACACAGTAACTAGCAGCTAATTTATACATTTCCTCAGCTGGAAGTCTGCAGATATTTCCTGGTTATGTTTTTCTTTCATATCTTTGGTGATAGGAGGGGGAAGACATCAAACAGTCATACCTGCTGTTGCCATGGTGATTCAGACACCTTTTGACAGTTTGACAGCAATAAGGAAGAGGTCTGGGAATAGGCTTGTAAATGGACTTGAGCTTGTTTAGTGCTTTTCTAGTCTTCTGACTGCTCAAAGCGCTTTTACACTGCATGTCACACCTACACATTCACACACTGAAGACTGAGGTTTCTATGTGAAGTGACCATCACAAGTAATTAATCCCATTCATACACAATTCACACGCCAGCAGCGGGAGCAATTTGGGGTTGAGTGTCTTGCCCAAGGACACATCAGACATGTAGCAGTTAGAGCTGAGGATCGAACCCCTGACCTTCCAGTTGAGAGACAACGACTCTACCAACTGCGCCACAGCCGCCCCTTGTGGCTCTGCTCTCACTTAACAAGTGTGTGCAGTCGTACTACCAACATTTCAAACATATCAGAAATTCATGAACGGTGGGGGCGCAACACATTGGGTTGTGATTGGAACTCGTCAGGCTGAAATCCAGGAGATCTTTATCTCGCTCATTAGGTCAGTAAGGTGACCATTTAACAATATTACACATGTCCATTCACAATACTGAAGACTGTGAAACAGGAACCAGAGTAGGAAGGTACAAAACTTGTATTTATCTACAGTAAACTGAACACAGAAACAACTAGATGAAGAAATGACAAAAACTGAAATGAGGCCAGGGAAACTAAAGAGATTAAAGGGCCAGCGTTTTTTCTCATCATCAAGATTATTCAGACAACAGCTGTGAATAAATATAACTCATGCCATCCATCTCTAGAAAACTATGATTCTGACCATGTGAACCATTTCAAAATCCAACCTAATGTCACAACTTTAAGGTGCTCTCATCAAAACAAGTATCACATATCATTGACTTCAAACAATTACAACAGAGACACAATCCGTATGCAATAAAGAAGTTAACTCAAACTTGATTTTAAATAACTTTTCTGCTCTGAAGATAAGGGGGGGATCTTCACAATCAGAAAGGTTGAAACAAGACAAGGAAATGAGAGCTAATTATTAACTGTCCAGCAGCGCCCTGCTCAGTCACTTCTGGCCAACGAGTGCAGAGAACACATGCAGGTCAAAGGCAAAAGACTCTACCCAGGTGGGAGTGGCAGAAACCAGATCATACAAAGGCTCTACCTGAACCTACAGTAGATCATAAATGTGTTGACTTTGGTCTGAAGGGAGAATCGGGCCCAAAATCAGCCCGATTATCTTGTAGTGTGTACCCCTCTTAAGCAAGCAAAGCTATTTAAACAAAGTGTTTTTCTGGAGGAGAAATACATAATTTTTTTGTCGTTTTAATCCAAAAAGAGCAATGTTATCTTTACCGTTAGAGTCCAGCGGGGTGGGAGCATTACTCTCTGACTGAACTGCCTCAGAGCCTCACTCCAGACTCAGCTTGACTTCTGGCTTCAGAGGGAACAGAGGAAATGGTCCTGTTCCCAAACACAAACTATTTCCTTCCACCAACGACCTGCTTTGTGGGAGCCCCGCTCTTTGCTTCCGCACAGTTAAACAAGCCCAGCCACTGTGTGCAGGGAGCACGGCTTGATGGCACTTTTCTCATACGGGTACCACACAGTTACACGGATCGAAACGCACAACACTTATAATCTAATAGAACCAACCTGTCAATTGTAATGGACCACTGATGCTCTCTCTTTGGATTTGAGACTATCTATCATTATTCTAACCATGTGTGATGCTGAAAATTATTGAAAATGTTGACTACCTTTAATTGCAATACAAGTGAAGTCCAGTTTACAGCTATGGATAAATCAATCATATATTTTACATTTACTTAGGTTGTTAATAGAATGCCTCCTTAACATCCTGCAGTTCATAGTACCATGAGTATTTTCTTCAGATACAGGCAACATGTCATTTAGCCGACAAATAGACAATACTACAGGTACAGTATATTTAAGGCTGCCCAAGTATATCTCATGACAGTTAGGATGAATATTTTAGGGTAAGCGTCATCATCATCATCAGTAAGCATAGTCATATCATGCATGCCTTATAGTATCCCATAAGTGATGAAGAGACCCATGTTTTAAAAAAAGATGTTGTGGAGTTTCACATCACTGAAGCCTCTGTGTCATTGGAGAGTGACACAGGAGATGATTTACTTTTTCCACCTTGTGTTTCCCTGTGCACACTAATGCACAGTACTGGGAGAGACAGCAAGACAAACTGTTACAGATCTTTGACTCGACAACAGCTGGTGTAACATCTTCATGCCATGAGGGCAGTGGTTATGGAATAAGTAGTAATTTAATATTTAATAGACTGAAAGTACCCGAGAGAGAGGGCAGACATTTAAATTCAGACAGGAAAGGGGACGTGATAATAACCCCTCATTTAAACAATCACTCTGCTGGTTTTATGTGCATTTGGAGGTCCATGTATTGCATTTTATCATGTGGAGAGAGATTATTCAGCGGTTATTCTAAGCTCTGGACTGCAGTGAAAAGGTAAGAAATACAAAACTACTCTAAAAGGTGGTTTCTGACCTTGATGTTTCTTCACCCTGCTCCACAAACACTAAGTAGAAATCATCAAAAGCACAATGGGACAGAAAGCCAAAAGGATGTGCTGCTCCTTCTTCACTCCCTGTCGCCTTTCCTCCAGGACTTTTTGAGAGTCAAACTCACACACACACAAACAGACCCACACCACCATATTTACCTCCAGGGCCAGGGCAGTCTTGTCGTAGGCGTTGGGCACCCTCTTCTGTATGGCCCTGGCAAAGACAGGTCCATTCTGGAGGTTTGGGAGGGGGGTGGGCTGGGCGTATTGGCTCGGGTCTCCCAGCAGAGGAGGGCCAGACGGGGCTGCGGAGCCGTCAGAGTTCCCTACCATCACCATTCCTCCAGGCGCAACCCCCGGTGCGCCGGGCCCCGCCGCCGAATTCGGAGACGACGGCCGGTACTTCTCCACATACGGCACCGGGATCATCCCCGCCCGGCCCTCAGAGTTCTGGGCGTTCCACCACTGCTCCTCCGGCTTCTCCAGAACACGGAGAATGTCGCCCTTCCTAAACGGGAGATCCTCCTCGTCGTTTCCCGGGAAATCAAAAAGTGCTCGGACATACTCGTCTTCCAGGCGCGGCGGGGGGCCTCCACCGGGGCCCACGCTAATAAAGGAGGTGTGTTTGGACTTGTTGATGGGCTCTATTAAGGTAGTGGTGTCCAAGTAGTGGATTTTGTAGAATTCTAGCAAAGCAGGGAGCGCTTCAAACTCCTGGTCACCGATTCGGAACCTCGGGTGGGCCAAACCTGGTGAGAAAGGGAGGATTTAAAGAAGGAGTCAAAAGACAAAATGACCCGTGCATGTTCAAATACAGCAGATCTGATCTATTTATGCAACCAAGCATAATGGTGGTGATTTCCAGAATGACCAGGAAAGAGGTTTGTTTCCTTATTCTACATTTATTCCCATCATATTTGTCTTCCTTCCAAAGAAAGGTCTTTACCAGCATGAGGAAATACAACACATATTCTCCTGCACAGGGAAAACCCAGCCGAGGTGGAGGATCATGTCTGGTCAAGGTCTATTAAAATCTGGCAATGTGACCGGCTTTGAACATTCACAACTCTGACAGGGTAAGCAGGTAAGTGATCCTCATTGAATACAGACGACTGAAAAGGACACGCCGCCCACCTGGGTGTACTGTAGTGACAAAACGTGAAGTGACAGAGACAATTTGTGGTTTAATATCTTGTGCATTGTCTGTCTGAGAACTCAAATAAGCTGTGAAACTGTGAGCAGAAGCGTGTGTACCTTATAACAGGCCAATATTAGATAAGCACATGTTTGCATGTGGTCTGGCCTGAGAGGAAAAGGCACTATTGCGCATCTCTTTTGGTGCAAGTCACGCAAGAATGGTCACACCAGCATCCACATACCCCCTCCAAACCCCCCCTCTGCTGTCTCACCTGGACCGGATTGTCGGTTGTTGCTGATGCTGTTTATTATGTAATGCGAGACTTTGGAGTTCTCTGATACGGAGAGCACGTAGTCTCCGGGGCTGGTGATGGAGTCCCGGACCAGGAACACGCCGTGCCTCTGCCCCTGCAGCAGAGACACAGCCTCCTGCCTGGTCAAACGACCCCAGTACCAGCTGCCGCGGTCCTCCGCGTCAAAATTTCCGGCCATGGTAACCACTCAAAGCCGAGGCTTCACCGGGGCCTTCCCTTCTCTCCCTCCTGTTCTCCACAGGCGAAGCCTTCAACTCATACAAAAACTTTAGCGCCTGGAGCACGTTTAGTAAACAGGCGACCTCCGCAGCGAGCCCTTACGACATCAATCCGCCGAAACACGACCGGAACCGTGAATGTAAAAGGACTCTGATCCGCTTTGGGACCGGAATTAAGATCCAATAATCCTGTAGTGCGTTAAAGCGGCTGATTTCCAGCTACAATCCAACGACCGATGACAACTAACTTCAAAAACTGAAATGGCGGATACGGGAAAACAAAAAAAAAAAGGACCCCACTCACCGGATGTGACGACATAATTACGTACGTAGCACCGTAAAGCTGGTTAAAAAAATCATATTTACAGTCCGTGGTTAAAAATATATACAATAAAATACAATATTTAAAATTTCCTGTGGCAGCAAAAGTGAGAGAAGTTTATTTTAATTTTTTTTTGTTTGTTTTCCTCCAAAAACATTTTTTGAATTTATTACTGTAAATATTATTTATTACTGTAAATATTATTTATTACTGTAAATATTATTTATCTTATTTTACCTTATTTTATTTTATTTTTTATCTATTTTACCTTATTTTGGTTGTATTGCACCGTGGGACGGAGACAAACGCAATTTCGATTCCACTGTATGTCTGGCATATTTTGAAATAGACAATAAAGTTGACTTTGACTTTTTTTTTTTACTTGTAGTTAATTTAAATTTACTACATTTATAAGAAGAAGAAGGAGCAGACTAAACAGACATATATTTAGAAAAAATGTAATTGCACAAAACAAAAACTAACATGTTGAGACATTTCGTCTGTGATGTCATTTTTAAGTAGCTAAATCCAAAGAGAATTCTTTGGCATATTTGGATTTGCACATTTTTATATTCTTAATGACCTTAGACATGGTATTGGTGTTCATTATGTTATAAACTATAATCTACCTTTGTGAGTCTCTACGGGGGCCCAGAGCGGACATAAATCAAACGACATATTTTAATGCATTTCCCCCGATCTTGGTTTATTTCTCTCATTATCTCTAGATAACACACTTTTTGTCCTAGGATAAAGAGATGAATAAGTTTAGAACTTGAGAAAACAACTAAAATGTACTCTATATCACGGTAAAAATACAAATACAAACATGAAATACAAATACAAATATGATGTCTGCTTGGGCGTCGTAGGCTATTCATTTGAGATTTTCAGTAAACATGCTGAAAGTGTATGTATGGATCACTTAGGGCTTCCAATGGATGTTGTGTCATATTCATAAATAATAGTAACAGAATCTGTTATCACAACATACAGTTCATGTAGTGAGTGCCTCAATACTATAAGCCTATCATTTATAATCATTGAATTAAGTTTAAATATGCCAATAATATTTATTTCTTGTTAAAGAAAACTAAAATTTGCTATTGTTTGACAGCTACATTTTTTCTCCTGATAATGTTGGTACACTTTTATTCCATTTTGACAAAGCCCAGTGCTGTTTGCATCAATGCTGTATTTACACTATGGTCATTTTTTATTTAGGCTACATTCTGCCCCCAAAGGATCTTTTCAAAAACAAAACAAAAAACACACTCTTGCATTAAACCAGTAAAAAACCGCTAGACTGCAATTTGATAACTTGGCCACTAGGTGTCAGCCAAGTGCTGTTAGAAATCAGTAATCATTTCAATATCTATCTTGTCAAACATATCTGTTGTTGTTTGAAGTCAGCCATCAGAATCCTCATTACATTAAAAGAGGACTAACAAAAATGAAAGTTATAAAATCTATTTTTAATCATTACATTTATGAAACAGTTAGCCAGTCACTGGTCAACATGACAACCTTTGAAAATGATTTACAGGTTGTAGATTTGTTCATGGTTAATACTCGACTAAATGCCCTTATGATCAAATTATATAAACAACCTATGTTTGCATTCAACATTTTAAACTTATTAAAACATTAAATCAAAGGCTGTTGGGCTTTTATTTGAATATATTTTGCTTTTGAATGTCTTATTTTTGATTAATGATTTTTCTGTTTTAGCACTGTAAAGCACTTTGAGTTGCGCTCTATAAAATACTGTATCTCGCCTATAAAGGCTGCACACCTAAAGAGACACTCTTAGCTTATTTGTTTTGTAAATTAAATCAGGATAAACTTTTTCCAATTTAGCCTTTATTTAACCAGGATTATTACCATCCAAATATAAAAAATATCTTGAGTCATGGCAAAGATGTCAACACTTAAGTTACACACAAATAACAATAAAGGAATTTAATACATAACAAAACTAGATAAATCAATAGGCAGTTAATCATGTGCAATATGATAAAAATGCTCAAGTTTAAGGTGAGTCTGTAGCTGAGACCAGGGCTTTGGGAACTGACCTAGACTACGGTCGCCTCCAAAGGTCAACTGCAAAAACATGTCACTAAACCATTCAACTTTTCAGTTTGGGCAGAAGTATTTAATGAAATGCAAAATTATTTTACAAAATGCAAATATAAATGTTTCATGGAACGGAAACATTAAAATACTTTTTTGTTTTGTTTCTTGAAAACATTTTTTTCTGTTTAATGTTTTTCATGTTTTGTTAAATTACTTTGCAGTTTTCCTTCAGGGCCACCGTATCAAAACAAGATGATTGAACAAAAACATTGATAGCTCTTTTATTTATTTTTTAATTTAAGAGTGAGTTTAATTACATGAGTCCATGAGAGGGAAGGGTTCAGCTTCTGACAGATTCAGGAGTCAGTGAAGAACAGAAATAAGAAAGCAGGTCATGTCATTTGTCCTCGTAGAGAAAGGTGAAACAATGATCCATCCTTCTCCTTTATAAGGAAGACAGACCTTCTTTTTATATGGGATAGACACCATTCTTCTAGTTGAAAGTTTAGTGTGCTATCAGGTCAACTTTAAAACAACTTTTTCAAGATGGAAGTTAGAGATTGTTGCTTTACTGAAGAATAATAAGAAGCCCAAACGACTGTTTTAAAAAGAGAAATGAGCAACAGCTGAATGTGTGGAAGCTGATAGATGCTGCTCCACATCGAGGCACCCACTCTCTATGTGACCGACGCCTACAACTTTCAAACAAAGAAAAAATACAGGATTTTTTTATATGATAGAATTTATTGGGACCCAAGACAAAAAAAAGAGTACTTGTTACAATTTCATCTGTAAATAAAAACCCAGAACAATATTCTCAATGGATCAATAAAATGTCATGACAATAAAAGATCCATGGGAGCTTTGGTGAAAGAGGAGAAGATGAAAAGACTTTACATTAAGAAACACTTTTAGAAGACGTGGAAAGAAAGAAAAGGTCCAAGGCTATGACAGCTTTTAGACTCTCATGTTTTTTTCAGTGTATAAGCAGCGTCCTTGAGCAGAAAATACACGACATCCTCACATCTTCTGCTCTCGAGAGCATTCATATCTTCTCCTGCTTTGAGTCCAAAGAGAACACATCGATGCTCTTGTGTCTTAAAGGACAGGATATTCTGCCTAGGGTGATGTTTGCTGCAGGTATTTTAACTTACAGAGGAATATAAGAGAGAAAAACAACACATAGAGATGTAGATCAAATATGTTCATATGTGGAGCTGCAGTGAATAAAGTAAAGAAGGGCAAAAGGGGAATGATGACACAACATTCCAAACCAACAAAAGAGGAATTCCGATGAGGTAAATCTTCCTTTTATGTAAGCTTTTTTAAACAAGTTGTTGTGTTGCAAACTACAGCAACCCGTTTCCAGAAAGGCTGCCAGAAATATTTCTTCATACTATTTGGAAATGACATTTGAACTTTTCTATCCATCCATCCATCCATTACCTTTACCGCGGGGGGGCTGGAGCTGATCCCAGCTGTCATTGGGCGAGAGGAGGGGGTACACCCTGGACTGCCAGTCAATCACAGGGCTGACATACAGAGACAGACAACCAGACACACTCACATTCACACCTACGGACAATTAAAAGTCACCAATTGAACCTAACAAACATGTGTTTGGACTGTGGAAGTATAAACTGGAATCTCTCACCCAGTCTGATGCTGTCTGACATACGGCAAGTTGTTTTAAAATTTATCAAAAGTGCACTGGTTCAGATTTAGATTTCACATGTGGAAATAACATTCACACTGACAAGAAGGAAATAACATGTTTACAGAAGTCACAGTTTATTTTTTCTTGTACCAAGATGATTATGCTGTATTGTCTAGATCCAGTATCCAGAAAACAAGGTTTGGTTGTGTAAACTGCTGACGGCTACCGATGGCAGCCTGCCGCAGGAGACGGATGGAAGGTCAACCTCCATCACAAGATTAAAGGTCAGGATGTGTGTTGAAGCAGGAGACTAAAATTATTTATTCTATAAGCAGAGCATAATATATCATTGAACATTATTCACTAGCTAAATGAATAAAAAGGCCATGTAGCTTTATGTAAATTGTGTTTTGTTGATATAACCGTTATTAAACTGTTTATTGAACATAAGAGTGATCAGCTGGGCATGTTAGCCAACTTAAGCTAATGTAACCCGACTTACACAACATGAACGGGCAAAGCAGTGTCGGGTGTCCACTCATGTTAACCAGCTTGTGACTGACACACCAGAGAAAAATACATTCTGAAAATAAATCTTTAGCCTGATGTCTTAACTTCGCTAATGAGCGGGTTGTGAATTTAATTTATTTTCAGTCAGGAGGATGTTACAGTTGAAATTGTGGAATGTACTGTACCTTTAAGACATACTGTGTTGCTAAGTTACTGGGGGAGCAATATAACTAGACAGCACCTTGTTTTTTTCATTGAAGTTTAGTCTGAGTGGCTCTTCTGCCATGGACGGATGCCTGGTACCGAGCTCCTACTTTCTTTTTGCCTCTCAGCTCAACAGTGACCTAATGGTTCATTCAAACACTAATGGCCGTACAAATGGGCTTTGTAAGGTTGATGTGTAGTTTGTAATAAAGGACGTGCAAGACACATGTGGTTGTGCACTTTTGGCTAACTTACTGTCTCAGACAAAAACACCATTAAAAACCAAGAGGCACAGACACAAACCGTTACAAGGAAAGAGAGTCATGATTGCTATATTTCCATCCCTAAGAAAGAACCAGCTACCTTACGCATTGCAGGTAGCCAGGCTGATGAAACTGTTCAGAGCGTTTTCATCTAAGCTCTACAGCAGGAGTTCTTAATCCAGTCATTAAGTCCCAGTCTGCTGTCTGTAGCACACCTGACACAACATATGCAGAGCTTGTTTTGTAACTTATTCTGAGATAAACACAAATGTTAATTTTCTCCGCTTTCGGTGTGGACCATAATATGGGAAGTTGCTCTGGTAGCTGTAGAGGTGCCAGTGCACTTCCTGAGCATTGTAGAGGTCCCCTTGAGCAAGGCAACCCAGGACAGCTGTAGTGCGCTCCCTGCCTAGCAGTCCCACTCTGACATCTCTCCATTAATGCATGATGAAAGGTTATGTTTGTGCATGTGTGTATTTCAGGCCTATGTGTCTGAGAAGCATGTCTCTCAATGACAGAGAGTAAAAAACTAATTTACCTGTACTTACAGGTGAATTACCTGTGATCGGTGAAGTGAAGTGAAGTGTACCGGCAAAGCTGGCCTTTGGACGTTGAGAGCATGCAGTTAGATTTGTCTGCAAAATCCCCAAAGTTAGGATTGAAGTCTGTCCCCCCATGTGCAGAGCAAGACCTCTAAAAAAAAGAATGATTCGTGATGCTGATAGGTTTGAACAAATCACTGTGGAGAGTTGATTAAACTGTGTTGTTGTGGTGGTTTAAGTAAGAGTATGGCAATTGTGGTTTCTATAAACAGAAGAAATAAAAATACCAATGAAAAAGTGTATTCAAATGACACAATCTCTACAACATGGTTGATAAACCCAGAATGACATTAATCACTTAATGACACCAAAGACCTCAATTAACAAGGCACTGTCTGTCTTTGACGTGTCCTCTTTAAAGGTGCTCATGTGGGAGGAGCATGCTCTTGTGCTGCATGCTTAATGCCTACCTCAGCTTGACAAACAATTCTTATGCCATACTATCTAAATTAATATAAAAATATGCATTTAGTCTCCAATAATTAAACAAATAGAACTGTATGAAGTCACACAAAGAATTTACTTGAATAATTGGCGCACTAGTCCAACTTGTACTTGTCCTTGTGCTGACTTTCTCTCTCACTGCAGCTTCTCAACACATGCTCCTCTGTCCTTTAGTTTACCCTCGGTCTGGAGTCGATAGTCTTAAAGGGGCAGACGCAGAGGACAGTCTTAAAGGGGCAGGCTCCAAGGGCAGTCTTAAAAGTATGGGGGGGGGGGCTTTTTACACAAAAGAAGGATGGATGAGAGGAAATTAACAGCGCAGGTTCAGATGGCCTGTGGTCAAAGTGTGTTCATTTAAACTTTGTCATCTATAGGAGCGATGCCTGATGATGTGTTGCAACTGTAACACACTGAAAATGCTTTTTTTCTGTCATTTTGTTTTATCAGTGTGTCTAGTTAAACTAATTTAAGTTCTAACATGCCCTGCTAATTTAAGAAGTATTTAAGTTAATTTACATTTCTAAGAGTAAACAGTAAATACTGTGTGTGTTATCTACCTTTTAAGATGAAGACACTGGCCCTTTAAGGGAGGCTCAGTGAAGAAGGCACAGAGGTGTGTGTAGGCTAAAAAACGAAGCTTGTGTAAAGCTGTGGGGCATTTCTTTAATAAAAGTTGCTAAAAGTGAAGATGGACGAGTTCTGACCGGTTCATTTCAAGGGTGCAACACAACAAAAATAATTACCATTTCATTTCATTTTTAATGAATGTTTTTGTACCTTTTGGGCAGCTTTTCATATCAGTAAAACTCTCCCCTTCACAGAGAACTCACAACACATATGACACGTCTCAATCCTTGAATAAAGTGGTATTCCTTTTTAATCTACGGTCCAAACAATCACTCTTGAACAGTTGAATTATTACATACTGTTTACACTCCACATCCAAAAATACAGCTTAGTTTTTTTCAGATTTTGCAGGGCATATAAAGGGAAAGCACAGGCTGGGTGACAGCTACAAACTAATAGATATAAATAGTGTCAACTCAGTGTACAGTAACAGAGTGGCCTGTGTGAAAACAGGGCTGTAAGCACATGTAGAGTACTGTGAAGTGAAATATGACCTCGATTAGGAGGAAAGGCTACTAAATATTTCTTAATGGATTCTTCAGAGGGCTGCACTACGAAGCAATTTCAACATATACAGGCTTTCTTTGTTTAGGCTGAAAACAAAAACCTCTAAAACCCAAGTCAGAGTCAACAGACATCACCTAACTGGTGATCAGCTGTTTGTGGCTGTTTTCACTCATGCACTCCTTCAAATTCTCAGCACAATTTCAGGATGTCTGCCCCTGAAATCTATGAGTTGTTTATTCACACATATGCCTGACAGCCCGAGAGTTTTTAAAACAGGAAGTGGGGCATAGGCATCCCAGGGGCGGGTTGGGGGGGATATTGGCAAGATGCTGCCAATATCCAAAAAAGCAGACGAAGCAACAGAGTCCTGTACTTTGACGACAGTTTTTGCCGTTTTATAAATGCTACGTGTCACTTGACATATTCACAGTACCAGCGAACGAGTGGTAAAGAACATAACGGTGAGCTATGAAGCGGCTTCATTACGTGCAAGAAGATTCTGCAGGATGCACATCAGTCTCAGGATATAATGTCATCACTCCTGCTCAACAGCTCGCTGGGAATTCTCCTGAATATTTTACTGCCCATCGCCTCTGACTTCTTGTAGGAATTTAACTAGCAAGGGCTGTCAGGAAAACGTTAGGGTAAAAGTTGGAGAAAAATCTTCGGCTCATCCTAAAAAAAGTTTGGGAGATTTCAGGAGTTTTTTGCATGTGTGAGAACAGTTTATGTCAACCGACTTCAGCCTCTATTCGTGCTGCAGAAAAGAGGAGTTTGACGTTGTCATTCCCCTTTTCTTCCTTGAAAAAAATCAGCAGTGGCCAGTTTCCTACATCTTTTAGACTTATAAGAAATGGTGATGAGAAATTAAAAGATATCGCTAAAAACGCAGCCCAATCTGGAATCATAAAAATTAAACGTTTGATATTTATGAATCAATATCAGGGATACCTGGACCCGATCAGGAGCAGTAAAATAATTGTAGTGACACCACATAGTTGAGGAATATATGGACAAAAATCAGTTGCGACATCTGAATTAAGCCCACAGCCCATTAATCGTTGAAGGACCCAAATTGGGCCCAAAATTGGGCATAAAATGGTCTAGTATAGTGTGAAGCCAGAAATTAGCAATTTGAGAAGCGTCTGTGTGTTCAGATTCGAAACAAAGCATAAATTGACCCTCCAGTGTCTGCAAGGTAAACACCAACATTTATTGGAAAGTGTCAGTTCATCTGTTTGTGGGGAGTCTCACTTTAACTGTAAATAGTCGGTTACACAGAGGCTTCATTTTGGGAACCTGAAAAAGAAACTGATTTTCTTGTCATTTACATGCATTTGAAATCCTGAACTGACGACTTTAGGCTACATTTCTTTTGTAGAACCTGTAAATAAAAAATGAAAGGAGAGCCAGCTGTGTGGCACTGAAAGCTCTGACTTCATCAAACCTCATTTATACCTCGCTCTCTTGTTTCGTAGTACACCCCTCAGATCAGATCTTTGTTGTGGCAAGAAGATCATCTTATCTTCCCCGGACACTTTTCACAGTTTCCTTACAATCATCAGACTTCTTACTGCATCCTTTTCTGTATCTCTTATTTGACTTATTTTGGTTTCAGCTACACTAAATTCCTCCTCCTGTGCGTCTCTCACTCACCAAATCACGATGCATCTGTTCCTTTTCTTAAGAGGAAACTAATTTCCACGAAGCGACCTTTTGATTCCCGTCTATCTTTGGAACCATCTGGCTTGTCTGTCGTCAACGTTATGTGTGGGGGAAGAAACATTTGAAACATTTTCCATTTCTTGTTTTTTTTTGGCAAAAACATTTCTTAAAGTGTTTAAAGGGCCCTGATTAGTTTGAGTGTGTCTCAGTTTTCTAAGACGCAGCAGTAAGGGGATGCGTGACAGGCACATAGGTATAGGTATTAGCAGGGTTAGCAGGAGGAAGGGACCTGAATAAAGGTTAACATTCTGTACATAAAAGCCTCATGTGATATAATTCATCAGTCTATTCTATTGTAAGCATCCTCAGTCTAATTATACTTTAAATAACATACAGTTTAATAAAACACATGTCCTGTAGGTGATTGTCTTCTCATGCCACAGTCACAGAGAGTCACCTGGATCAGCTGTCACTCTGTCAAGATCTGACCTCAGATCAGCCGAGGGAGCGGGGAGTCTTCATCTCTTTACTCAAACTTAGCTTCCTTGTTTGACTTTGAGCACGCTCAGTGTTGCACACAGAGGACTGGACGCAGGAGGGAAAACGTAAGCAGAAAGCAGCAATCAGGTGAGGTGATCTGATTGGTCGGTCACCTCGTCTAAATCAAAGTCCTCCTCCGCTCTCATCGGCTCCATTGCTCCAGAGGAGTGCTGCGATTGGCTGGAGCAGGACATGTGGGAGGATCGGCTCTGCGTGTCGTCTTCGTCCTCCACGACCGCCACCCTCCTCCCCTGCGTCTCGTCTTTCCTCTGCACCTCCTCCTCCCCCTCCCCCCGTTGGCTTCTGCCCCTCCACCTCCCCACCTTCCTCTGCTCCTCCACCGTCCACATGCTCTCCTCCTCATCCTCCTTTCCCTGCACTTCCCGGTCAAAGTCCAGCAGCTCCTCCATCATCTCCTCTATCTCCATCTCTCCGTCCAGCTCCTCCTCCACCTCGGAGCGCAGCTCGCCCATGCTCTCAGTTCGATTGGTGTCATCCGTCTCCTCCTCCTCGCCCAGGCCCCTCAGCCTCTCGGGGGCGTCGCTGGCCTGACTCTCTCCAAACTCCAGGATGGTGGGGAGGTTCCCCTGTTTGGGACATCGCTTTCTCAGGCTGACCAGGAAGGGCTGCGGCAGGGAGAAGATGTCCACGTTGTTGCCCAGGTCGATCCAGGTCACACTGGGGAAACTGCCTGGATCCTATAGGGCAGAGAAAGTTTATTGTATACTTCAAAATAAAAGTAACCATCATCAACATCATCTTCAACTAGAGCTGCTGCCTCAGAGGTGTTCACATGGAAACACAAAAACGTTCAAACTCATATTCTGAGTGTTTAACATTACCACTTTTGCTGTTAGCATTGTTATTAACAGGATGTATGTACCTGCTGCTAAAATGTTCATTTTTTAAGGCCAATTATTATAGATTTTTTTCCCCATGAATGTACCATCCTCAAATGTTACTAACAACCTTTTAAAACTTCACATACCTTTCTTAAATCTCCAAAAGCATGTTTAGAAAGTGACCTCAATATCACAAACATGTGACAACTAGCCTGCCTAGCCTTTAGCATGTGACTAGCTCAGTTGTAAAAATCTTATGAGGAATGTGTTGTTTTACGAGGGATGAGATTCATCCGTTTTTTTCCAGAATTCCGGATTTTTTTTCTCTTCAGAAAAATAGTCTATGTATGACATTTACAGATATTACACCAATATGTGACTTTCTCACCTTTAGAGCGTCTGTCAGCTCCTTCAGGACGGCCCTGGTCAGCCTGTTTCCGTTCAGTGCGAGCGTCTCCAGGTGCGGCAGAGAGGCCAGCGTTGGTAGGAGCAGCAGGAAGGCCTCGTCCGTCAGCTCGGTGAAGCCCAGCTCCAGGCTCATCATGTTGGAGGCGTGATGCTGCAGGTGTGCACACAGACGCTCCATGTCCCGAGCCGTCAGAGGGATCCCGGAGAGGTCCAACGCTCCACTGGAGGGAGGCGCCGACAGCACCGCCTTAAAACTGGAGGGGGGGAAACATTGTCAGACTGGGCTATTTTTTAAAGCTATCGTTTGCATTTAATCTTATTGTCTTTTTTTTAGAAATAATAAATGATGGGACTGCACATTTTGCAACATTTCAACCTCATAAAAACCTGCATTTTCACACTTCTCAAAATGAAACAAGGGTCACATGGTAATGTTTCTGTTTCCATGTTTGCATCTTATTGGCTGAAATGTACTCACTGTGAAACACCCACTACAGAAAACATTAAACAATATGTTGTTTTACTCACTTTAATATAACTCACTGTTTGTTTCTGTGAGTGTAGGTTCTGACTTATGTTCCCAGTTTTGGGTTAAACAGTTCTAACAGCTTGTTCCAGCAAAGCTTGAAGCACAGCCCCACCTCCTCTGGTCACTACTTGTCTTTATTTGAGAAGTCTTTTCAACCAAACCAGAACAAGGTTTTGTTTTTTTTACTGAACAGTATACCACTATGATTATGACCTCATGAGGGACAAAATATGTTAGAAAGTGAAGCCAGCCTGGTCCACATTGCTTTGTATCCCAGCACAATGATAGGGGTGAATATTCAATTGCATCAGGTTGCATGCAGTGGGTGATTGCGGTTGCTAAACTTGCAGTCACACTAGGGTGTCCAGGTGTCTCACTTTGTGCAGCACTGCACAGCATTTTCATCACTTGATCCGCGTCCCACAAATTGAGACGACGTCCTGCATTTGATTGGCTCTAGTTTCCAAAGTGCAGGACAGTGGCCCCCTTTTAAAACATGGCTTTTATCCAATGGCTGTTTAGAAAGCAATAGGAGGCTGTCACCATGGCCTGTTTCAGCTGTCAATCAATCAGCTCACACACGGGGTCAAGGGCTCGCCAACCTGTCACCATCCTCGTTGCCTGCGTTACGCCCCACTGCCACAAAACTGAGAAACGAGCTAGCAGGATGCACTTTTGGGTGGAATGTAATGGAAACTATGCGGCAAAGAAAGGAGATGCAGCTACAACAGAGTCTGGGAAAGGATTTACCCTTGGATGAAGCAGGAGGAGGGCAATTCCCAGGAAGTTTTTTGAAACAATGTTTGACAAACAAGTTTTATCCCACATGGTGAATACTCTGCGCAAGACTCATACAGAGAAATGTCGATCTATGAATACCTTCCTCCTGACACTAGAAGAGGCTTGCCAATCAAATGAGCAGCTAAAATAACTACTGTTCACCAAACTGTGCAGCACCCGCAATCAAACAGGTCAGCAGACTGTGGTTCTGCTCATTTGTACAGACCTTAGTTAACCCTCTTACAATGGGCCGCATCCCACATACTCAGCTCTGCTGCTCATCCCACAAATGCATATTCCTTACAAATGTGGCACCATTTAAAAGGGAAATAAACAGGCTTTCCAACGGTATAAGACCGATTGTCAAGAAGCATTGTCACAACAAAGAAATAATCTACCAAACACAAATTTCCTTACATTTTGTGTAATGTTTATAATAAATGCTACACCTTTGGCCCTGTTTCCCTGCAATATCACCTGTGTAAACAAAGACATACTAGCAGGCTTTTGTTTTGGATACTATGTCGGTAAAACAGTAAAACTTAAATTCCAGTCCCTCACTATCATGGATCCATGAAAAAAATAATTAAAAATGATCTCATACTACAATGGCAGTGTATTCAAAAAATGTAGTTTCAATGGTAGTCAATGGCACAAAAAAATGATGAAGGACTAAAGGTGTGATTATTATTTTTTTAAATAGTGTATAAAAGAGTTGAGAAATAAATGTTCATGAAATTTTAAAATTCACCCCAAAATACACACCTGTGGCAAAATGTATGCCATATGAATCAACACAGCCAAAATGATCCACCAAAAAACTGTCTTTAAATGTCAAAAAATGCACTAGGACTACAGGAGGGTTAAAGATGTGTTTGCCTCTGTTGAGATATGCACAACATGCAAAGTGTATGCAACCAAATCAACCTGTGGAAAAGCATTGTAGATATTTATAAGCTAATGGTTTCAATAGAGTTTTTTATTTGGAAATTATATTGATCTCTAAACCACCTCTTGGCATTGTGGTAACATGTCCCACATTATCCCGTCCAAACATACTCTTTGTCCCACATGTAGCCTGTTGGCATCTGATCACCCCATGTCTCAACATTTTGTACAGTAATTTTATACTGTCTACTGCCACTTTTTGAAAAAAGTCATTAAAAGTGCTTCTTATACACCAGATTGTATGGAAAGTGAAAAAGATTGTTCCCAAAAATGTACTTCTATTCTATTCGGTGGAAACTTAGCCATATCAGTGGCAGTCTACACAGCATGTGACACTATGCACAGAATGCACTGTACCATGGAAGCTAATGGAAACTACATCAACGCAGAGAGAGAGCGCCATAAACAGCAGCAGGAGAGCTCTGGGGACACACAGACAAAGACAGGCACCAAAGGGATTAAGAAAGTGTGGTTCGGGGAATGAGAAATGGCTGACAGGAAGCAAAATAC